>NC_058131.1:120301243-120351392 GCF_016433145.1 Gracilinanus agilis | reverse complement strand
CTAAAGAAACACTGATAATAGAATATTTAGAGTTTCTGCATATGTGAACAAAACCAGAATGATAGGAGGAGGGAAAGCTCAGTTGGATACAAACACTGGTCATTTCTCAAACCTCATAGCAGTCTTCAGGAAGCTCAAAGACTGAATATTTTGTAGTTAGAGGTTTGTCGTGGTAATTAAATTAGAGTTTCATCTTTTGCCATTTCTCTCAGGGTCATTGAGCTGAAAACTTGGCATCTGAGTAAAAATTAAAAATAGACCATTTCTAGCTTCATCACAAAATTATCTGAATTGTATGAATAATTTAAAATATATATATGTACATATATATATATAATAAAATATTTTGGCTCTTGAAGTCTCTTACATCTTGCACATTATTTCACAGTGAAAGAATAACCACATTTTAAGACTTTATTTTCTCTTCTTACTATCCCGGGCTCTCAGGGGCACTGTTTCCTCATCTGTAAAATTAGGGCATTTGACTAGATGACCTCTAAGGTCCTTTTTGGCACTCCTATTGTATGATTATTATATCTGAAGTTACTCATGCCAAAGATTCTCATTTAAAAGGGAGAAATCATTG
This sequence comes from Gracilinanus agilis, assembly GCF_016433145.1. Taxonomy (NCBI): domain Eukaryota; kingdom Metazoa; phylum Chordata; class Mammalia; order Didelphimorphia; family Didelphidae; genus Gracilinanus; species Gracilinanus agilis. Next base: position 120,350,806 of record NC_058131.1, on the reverse strand, counting down.
TAAACAAACCATTCCCAAACTGAATCCATTAATTGATTGTTTTAAAGGGGTAAGGTAAAATGGTGGAAGTTCTGAAATAGTCCTGAGCAAAGGTTCAGTTTAAATATTTAGTTACTTTAAGAAGCAGCTCTTGTTCTTTCTAAATGTAGCTCTTTGCGCTATATCTTGCTAACAATGTAAAACTGTTTCTTCTTTCACTATTTCAGGCACAATATAAGCCATTCAAGCTCCATAAAAGGTGGAGGGAATCACTTAAATGGAGTTGGATATCCTGGTTGAAATATCAGTATTTTACTCACTTGAATTGTGGCTTTGGAGAGTATGCTTTCCATGTCTATGCCTCAATAAAATAACTATAACATTTACCCCATAGCAATATTTAAAGGCTTAATTAATGTCCATGTATTTTTTGTTGTTGTTTTATTTTGGTGGTGAACTGGACATAAAACACAAAGTATCATTGAAATGGTATTGCTTTAGACAATTAAGTCTTCCAATGAGTCATCACCTGTGTTATTATTTAGTAAAATGTATAACCCTAAGTATTTAGCTTTCACATTATTCTCAGAAAGGGAATAGAAACTCAAAGAAGAGAACACGATATTTGCATCACTGATTTTGATGACTTTTTAAGAGTAAGAGCAATATTCTATGATACAGGATAGAAAACCATAGCATGAAACAAAAGCTTGGTTGTGGATACATCTTATGGATTAATTTTGGGAACATCTATAAGACACAGGAGTAAGTTAATTTGAACAAAATCAATAAGTATAGAATCCTTTTGAAAAATTAAGATGAATTTCTTTGGTAAATAAAAAATAATTTTCTCTTTCTCCTGTCACCTCACTGGGGAAAAAAAGAAAAAAACAAAACCTTGGTAACAAATATGCAAAGTCAAACCAAACAAATATATGAACTGAATGGTCAATTTAAAAATACACATTTCATTTTGCTCTTGAATTTATCACCTGTCAGAAAGTGAAGAGGCAGCATACTTTATCATCTGTTCTCTCTGGGCTAATCATTGCATTGATCATAGTTCATAACTCTTTTTAAAGTTGTTTATCTTTATAGAATTGTTATTATTGTATATATTGTTCTTTTGGTTCTATTTACTTTATTCTGCATCAGTTTATACAAGACTTCCCAACTTTCTCTAAAACATTTTCTTTCAGAAGCAATTTCTATTTTCTATGTTTCATATATTTTATATAATTTCTATATTTTATATATTATATATTTTCTATAATTATTACTTTATGGTGGAGTTATATGTCACCCCTTACTGATGCACTTCTGAATAATTATTCAATTGGAAAATGGCTATTTATGGGGGATGACCTGAGAGAGCCCAGTAATCTAGAAATTAGAGTACATATTTTAAATGGGCCAGCCAATGCAAAAGGCTGAATTGTCTGAAATATGAAGGTTTCAAGCATCTGGGAAAGAGAGCTCTTGTGGAGAAATGAAAATTGCTTCCATAGTTAGATTATATAGATTTTTTTGTCTGACTTTGAGATGCGAACAGTAGAATTGAAGAAAAGTAAGTTACCTATAAGTTTTGTTTTTTTTTAAACCCTTGTACTTCAGTGTATTTTCTCATAGGTGGAAGATTGGTAAGGGTGGGCAATGGGGGTCAAGTGACTTGCCCAGAGTCACACAGCTGGGAAGTGGCTGAGGCCGGGTTTGAACCTAGGACCTCCTGTCTCTAGGCCTGACTCTCACTCCACTGAGCTACCCAGCTACCCTGTGATTAGGTTTTGATTGTCTTTAGCTGAGTTTTGATTTGAGTGATTGAAAAGATGTTTAAGAGCTAATTATTCAGTCTGGAACAAGGGTCAATCTTGAAGACAGGTTATCAGGGACAAGAGTTAATCTGGAGGTTCCAGAGGACTATTTAATTTATAAAGTGAAAATAATAGTATATACATTCAATATTTGATGAAATACCTCTGAAGTTTGTAGAGGAAGAGAGGCGAGTAGTTCAGAGAATTGCATGCTATTATTTTCTAATTCTAAAGAGCTGCCTACTCAAAGACCTGAGCAATGAACAGTCAGCGCTTTCTTTCATCAGATATTCATCCATATGCTTATCAATAAACAAGTGACTAATACTGGAAAAACCAACCAAAAGGTTTATAAGTCAATTTTATTATCTTTTTTTATGGTGTCAGAAAAATGCTGGACATAGTGTGAAGGAGACTTGGTTTGAATTCCATAACTGACATTTACAAGATGTATGATGTTGGGCAAATAAGTAACTTAAGCTTTCTTAGATTCAGTTTCTTCATCTATAAAATGGGGATATTAACTATCACCTACTACACAGGGTTGTATAAAAGGATCAAATGAAACAATATTTGTAAAATGTTTTACAAATTTCAAAGTGCCATGTAGAAGGTGAGCTGCATAGCGTTTTTTAGTTTTATTATGTTTCAATAAAGAACTTTATTTTTATTTAAAAAATAATTGGGGGGGAGGAGGTCAAGGGGTGAAGGGGAAAGTAAGAACATGAATCATGTAACCATGATAACTTTTCTAAAAAATAAGAATTATTAAAAAAACCAAAAAAACAATTAAAGTGAAAAATTATCCTAATTTTTCTCAGTTAATCATACCCTATAGCCACAGTCCAAGCCTTTAGACCACATGGCAATAACCAAAGTACAGCATTTATTTGGTGGTAGCATACTCCAAATGTAGACATAATACCTGTGTGCGTGAAACTAACAGCACAGCCTTTTAAAAATGTTGAAAGTCTAAATTAAAATGGGGAGGGCAAATGTCACAGGATTATAGTTTATAGATATACTTGCTGATTTTTCAATGCAGAATTGAGGAAAGGGTCAAGAGATTTTTTTTTTCTGCTCTTGAACCTGGGGAGTATCTTCAGAAAAATTAAGGGAGTAGCTGAGTTGATTTTCTCAATAATGGTCTCATTCATTTAAGTAGTTGATTTCCTTTTAATTCAAATTTTTTGAACTCACATTTTTGCTGAATATAAGTAGAAAATACCTGGGTTATATTGAGGGTAGAATAATTTTCATTGTAATAAAAAAAAAAGCAGTTAAAACCAACCAATTTGTTCTGTAGTATATTCAACATTTATCCTTTGTAGTTTCTTACCTACCTTCTATAAGGAAGGAAGTGTTTTTCATGGTCTATTCTCTGGGAACAAGAGTGGTCATTCATTACAACTAACCTTATTCAGTTGCTTTCTAGGTTCTCCACATCCCATTTACATTACTACTATCATTGTGTACATCATTATCCAGGTACAGAGCACTTTGCTCAGATTCAGTTCATACCGGTCTTTCTATGTTTCTTTGAATTCATGTTTATTGTCTCTTATGACACCAGAATATTCCTTTTTAGTCACATGAAACATTTTTTTCAGTCATTCCCCAACAGGAAGAATTCAGATTATTTCCAATTTTTTGCTTCTCCATAAAATACTGATTTAAATATTTTTGGTATATATGTGAAGCACATGTCTAATTTCATGGAATAATAGAATTTTAAAGGTAAAAGAGATCTTAGAAACAATCAAGTTTGATTACGATCTCCTAGAAGGTAGGAGCTTTGTTTATTTTAGTAGCTCTAGTCCCCTAGTACAATACTTTATACGTAGTAGTTGACTGTGCATAAGAAATACTTGTCGATGTGAAAATATGCTTTTCAGAGTAGTGCATGCATAACCCAGATCAAATTGCAAAAAAGCTCGGAGAAGGGGAAGGGAGGGAGGGAGACAATTGGTATCATATAACTTCAGAAAACTTATGTGGAAAGTTCTTATTATGCGTAATTGGTAAAATAAAATATCTTTACCAAAACAAAAAAAAATTGTTGATTTAATTTGAATTTAGTCCATTTCCTCATTACACATATGAGGGAAAATAAGGCCTGGGTCATATAGTCTTTCCTTTTATTAAGGCAGGTTCATAGAAATTTTACATTGAATTCCTAGATCTTCCAAACATTTCCCCCTCTTTTCTTCCTTGATTCTTTTAAGTACAAGAATATATATTCTTTCTTAGGTGGATTACAATTATAGCCTTAATATAGTTCATATTCTTGAGACATTTTCAGAGAATAACTTTTCTTTGGAAGAGATTTTTAATCCAAATCTCATCATTCCCCTGAACATTTAAATTATGATCAGATTACCTAAACCTCTTCATTTATGTTTACACCAATTTATGTTTACACCAATTTGTTACCCTTTACACAAATGATACAGTATTAGGGCTGAACATTTTTTATGCAAAAAGGTCAGGAAATTAGAATGCAAATTTTGCCATATTACCACAGGAGGGAGAAGAGGTGCTTAAAGCAGAAAAGGAGAAATTGAAACTTTTTAATCATTTAAGTTGGTTTTGCTGGGTAATATGGGCAAGCTGCATTTTAAAGTAAAATTCTTAGTGATTTGAAGATGAAAGTTGAAAGAGCCGAATATAGTTTGTAGTGCTAAATAAAGTGCATTTTGGAAAAAGCAAAAGATTCCTAGGCAAATTGGATAGGTATTAGGAGCCTATTGAACTTTAGTTTGAACTATTTTTTTTTCACAATTTATGCTCATAACAACCAAGTCAATGAGTGTTTAGAAATTAAAAAAAAAATAAATCTTTTTTTATTTTGCAAATACCAACCAGAAATGGGGTAGAAACTATTACAGGAAACTGAAAAATGACATCATATATTTTCTTTACTCACATAAAAGCTAGAACTTTTTCAGATGTGAGGGAGTATTATTAAGGAAAAAGAAAAGTAAGGAGGAAAACAAAACCTGCCCAAAGTAGTTAGATATATCTGGGTGGGAAAAGAGTCCCCACAACCAGCTGAACAGTTTTGTACTAGATTCCTACTATTATTTGAGGTTTTCCAAATTAAAGAGCAGACTCTTTTCCTTATCAGTTGCTTGGAGCCTTTGTGTCTTTTAAATGGCTGATTCATCTCAGCTTTTCTTGCTTACCACCCTAGTCTCTCCACCCCTTTCTATTTTGCCTATTTGTAAGCTGTGGCACAACCTTGTTTCCCCACTGACCTGGGGCAGCTAGGAGCTCTAGAATTCAGGAATCTTTTGAATAGAACATAGAATACTTCAAAGGGATGGGGAGGGGGAAGAGGAGGAAAATAAGGAGGAAGAGGAGACAGACATTTATTTCTTAAAGTCTCTGTTATAGAACATAATCCTTTTTTTTTTTTTTATCATAACTTACATAAAGAACATAGAATTTCTTTGGTCCCTAGGTTTGGAACAGGTAAGAAAGCAGAAATAGAATAATCGGTTCTTTCTTAGAATCTGGTGGAAACTTGAGTCACTTAATTCAACCTCCACAATTTTATAGATGAAGAAACTGAGGCCCTAAGAAAGGAAATGACTTGCTGAAAGTCACAGAGTGAGGCAAGAAAGTGATTGTTTCATCTTTGGAAGGTTTGAAAGAGGGTTCAACTAAAGCACAGAGAAGTTACCAATTGCTTAGTAATATAGGGTAAAGTGAACAAATCAATATATCTGAGGTCTGCAAATTAGTACCGCAGGTTAATGAGGGACAGGGCTGTTTGGTAGCTGTAGATCAAACGATGGGGAGGCGGGGGAGATTTCAACTATTAGAGGACTGTATGCCCAAGGTTTAGATGAAGACAGAATTGGAACTGAACTTCAACTTCCCTGAATTCTATTACAATATGCTTTCTACTTACAGCTGTCCTAATTAATAGTTAGAATTGATTGATTGATTCTATAATTAATGACACTTGGAATATACTCTTTCCCAATCACCTGGCCTCAAACCTTACCTTCTTCTCCCTTATCCTTCTTATCTGTACTAAGAAGGGAGAAATGTTGCATTAAGACAGTAGCAAAGATAGTTTCCCCAGGTCTTAAATGTCTATAATAGTAGATTATAGTATAATATCGAATAACAATAATAGTATAATAATAAAATACAGTATAATAATTTGGACAGTAAGGTTTTATAATAGCATTTCCCTCCTTTATCTTTCAAACTAAGGCTATCAGATCACCCACATAATTAATTTGGGGATACTTTAATTTGTATTAAACACACATACATACCTATATATGTACATATTCATGTGTTGACTTCAGAATACCCTAATTCCGATTGTTGGAAGTCAAATGAAAAAATAAATGATTCATGTAATCTATTGTAGTCGTTTAAAAAAAAAAGTCTGACTATAAAGTACTAGAAATGTGCTTTAGATCTTTTGGTGGCAGTAGTGAGCCCCCTGCTGGGGTAGCCATAGGGAGCCTGATGTGAAATCATTTGTACATTCACCCCTTCTGATTTCCCTTCCCCCACTTAGAAATATCTTTCAAAACTTGAGAGGATAGGTTAGGAAAACACCTTCATTCCAGGGAGGCATGTATAGCTGAAGATAGGGCAGGAAATTTCATCTATTAGGTCTTGGGAAACCCAGGTTCCAGTTTCCTCTTTGATGCAATCTTGCTTTGTGATTTTAGTCCAGTCACTGAAACTGTCTAGGCTTCAGTTTGCCCATCTATATGAAGAGTAGGGAGAATTTTAATTTGTCATAGACGTGATTTCACTCTGCTGTCTGACTTATTACATAGTGATCCATTCTCTCTGTTTATATATGGTGCTTTTTTTTTTGTCATAGCACAGGCAGCATTTTTATTCATGCTTCTAAAATTGTGTGTGTGTGTGTGTGTGTGTGTGTGTGTGTGTGTGTGTGTGTGTGTGTGTACACATATTTCAACCCTTACTTTTGTTTCAGAATTTATTCTATGTATTAGTTACACAGCAGAAGAGCAGTAAGGACTAGGCAACTGGGGTTAAGTGACTTGCCCTGGGTCACACAGCTAGGAAGTGTCTGAAGTCACATTTGAACACAGGATATCTTCTCTCTAGGTCTGGCTCTCTATCCACTGGGCTTTGTTGCTGCCCTTAAAATCAAGTGTTTTGAAAATTTGCTTAAGTTTTGTCCTGCATGTTGACCGCCCCCACATAATATTCTGTCTAGATATCTCATAGAGTTGTTGTAAATATAAAATGATACAATCTATTTGGGTATGGTCTGCAAATAGGTATAAAACAGCATACAAATGAAGATAGCATTATGGGGAAAAACCGAATTTGGATTGTAAACAGTACTTTAAAGTATGCACTTCATGCATACGAGAGTTTCCCTTTGAAAGCAGTCCTGTCTTCTCCACAGCTTCGACAATTACTTTGCCACTTGACCCAGAAATTATGGCCTGGAGTTTTTAACCTGTCCATCTCCAGAATTTCTGCCTTGGGTTCCTGTTGCCCTGGTTGCTTACCTCCTTTCCTGGAACGCTATTTTAGACAGCCTCTTGTCATGTTTTTCCTCATTCTATACTACCCAGCCATCTTCTCCAAAGCCCCGTGAGGAACTTTGCCACCACACCTGTGCTCCCTAACCTCTTATCTCTAGTTCTAGATCCATGAGCAAATCAAACCTGCCGCTTTTTTTTTTTCCTGGAAGGGGTATATCACCCCACTCACAACTCTATAACTTCCAGAACCAAGATGCCCATCTCTGTCCACCACTGCCAAATACATATTGTCTCTCTTACTGGAATGTTAGCTTTTTGGAAGAAGAAGAAGCTCTCTTTATTTTTATGTTTGTATTCACAAATACAAACTTATACTTAGGACTATGCTTATTATAGATTAAAAATACACATGGTCAGTGTGTATGTGTGGGCATATGTCCTTTTATTCATTCATTCATTCAAATTGTGAGTATCTAGAAGTCTTTTCTCACAAAATTTTGAAGGGAATCTTCACCTGAAGCTTATATAAATTTATGTTCTGGGGATATATTGCGGAATCATATTTCTGACTACATAACAGTAAGAAAGACTATGTTATCAAGATCCTGAAAACTGTAGACATGTAGTCATAGCTCACATAAAGAAAACAAATAAAACTTGTTCTTGTAATGCTATTTCTCAATAGCATAATCTATAGATTCCTTTTAAATCCTGCCTACAATGAAATCTTCTTGTGTTTTCTTTGGCCAAAAGGTAGAAACTGATAGCTCTACACAGTGCTCCTTGCCCCAGATAGTCTGCTTAGCTCAACTCAGTCCCACCTCAGAACCTCCATTTCTGAATATCACCTTTTTTTTTTTAACCAAAATCAGTTTGTATACACCTGCCTCCCAGTCCCAATTCCTTTTCCCTCAAACCCTGTTAGGTATGTTGCATTTATGTTAATGTCCTTGTAATATTAACTGCCCGTTGTAACACTGTTTCTCTTAATGTGTTTTGGGGAAAACCAATGAATGATTTTATGTTTAGAGACTGCTACAATAGAACACTGGGCCTGGAGCCAGGAGGAAGACCTAAGTTCAAAGCAGAAGCAGCACTTAACTAAGCTGTGTGATTCTGTGAACACAGGATCAATTGGCCTTTATTTGCCTCAGTTTCCTGAATTGTAAAATCAGAATAATAATAGCATCTACTACAAAGAGCTGTTGTAAGAATCAAATCAAATCAAATATTTGTTAAGTGCTTCATTCCTTCCCTCCCTCCATTTGTTCATTCATTTGTTCCTCCTTTCCTTCTTTCCTTCTTTTCTTCCTTCCCTCCCTCCCTACTTTCTTCCCTCCATCCTTCCTTCCTTCCTTCATTTCTTCCTTCCTTTCCTTCCTCCCTACTTTTTTCCCTTCATCCCTCCTTCCTTCCTTCCTTTCTTCCACAGCATATACCGATAGGACAATACTTGGAATTTCCTGCCATCTTCACAAGATAGGACTTAAATAGTGTCATTGAAAAATATTATCATCACCTAGAGCAATTATCTCACTCGCCTTTTCCTAATATAATTTTTATGACTCTTTATGGGTGAGTGAACAGAGAACAATCAACATATGCACCTGTGTCACACAGCCCGGGTTCTTTTGTTTCCATTTGGAGCCCAAATTGAGATTTTTACCCAGTATCATAGTGTCAGACTTGGAAGAGAACTCATCCGTATTATGAGAAAGTCAGAAGAGACAGTCTCAAATGCCCTTTTTTCATTCACAATTCTACTGTCTATTCCAACCACTTCACTTTATAGATGAAGAAATATAGAGAGGTAAGGTGATATCCAATGCCAGAGCTCCAATACAGGTCTTATTTCTGAAGAGGCTTAAATTATTTTGCTGTAGTTGAAAATTAAAATGAGGCACCTGTTTTTATATGTATAGATTTATTTTGCCCATTTCATGGGAACTAATCCAATGTAAACCAATTGTATTCTCTCCACTTTTTCTAGAGGAGGTAGCATCACAGGATAGTGTAGTAGAAAAAGCATTACTAAATCTTTGAGTGTGTCAAAGGGACTAATGGATAATGAGGCTAAGAAAGGTAGGGCCAATCCTGGCTATGCTATTTTCCTACTACATGATTTTAGATTTCACCTCCTTTGGGACTCAGTTCCTTGTCTACAAAATCGGAGGATGGGAGGAAGTAGACTTCATGATCTTTCACTGTCTTCCTGCAGTAACATTCTGAAATTCTAATTTAACTACTTGCTCAAGTTGAAAGCTTTTGCTCTTGCTATCTATTTCCATCTGCTCTTTCCTCTAGATTCTTGTCATTCTTAGACAGGAGTAGTGAGAGTGGAAAGAAGACTTCAGCTAGTAGGCTCCACAAGTGTTTAGTTTTTCCTTATCTACTAAAAGTAGCCAGGCTCTTCCATTTTTTGGCTACACAACCTGAGATGGGCCAGACAAACACAAGCCAGGTGTACATTTCCTTGCTGGTTAGGTTTTGGTAGGAGGGGGATGGTGGTGAGAAGGGGTACAAAAGGTTTAGATAAATATCTGAATTTCTGGAAAGCTCCTCCAACTGAAATTATGAACATGTTGCAGTCTGCCCTGCATTAATATGTTCACAGTGAAATCAAGCTGGCTCGGGGTGGAGTGATAGAAATGAAACGGGAGGACATTGTCTGATCCCGCCCCCTTTTGTTCCAGGACTCGGTTTTGCCTTCTGGGTCCTTCCATTTGGTGTCACCTCGTGGCTTTGTTCTGCTGTTCAAAGCCCCCATCATGTTTTACCTCATCAAAGTTATTCAACTTCAGGATCTATGGACATGCTTGACAGCTCCATAGCTAAATACTGTCTAACTGTTACTCTGTGAGAGGTAATCATTTTGAAGAGTTTGCCAACTGCCACAAGAAGTGAAAGAAAATGCCTCCCACTACATCTGTAATGAGCAAAGCTATGAATCATCCTCCCGAATCTTGTAATAAACAGCATGAGGACTTAGCTAGTGGGCAGTTCTTTCTTATTCCAAGAAAACTGACCCCCCCCCAAACACCAAAAATACATTCTATATGGCAGCCACCTCTCCTGGTTAAAAAGGAGAAGAGGCAGAGAAAAGAACTAGAACAAAATTCTGAAAAGCCCTTGATAGTGAACTTATAAACAAATTTACCCTTGAATCACTATGGTGATTTATCTATTAATACTTATAATTACACTACTACTACTATGAATAATACCAATTAGCATTTAGAAAGCACTTTAGAAGTATTATAGGGGGCAGATGGGTAGCTTAGTGTATTGAGAGCCAGGCCTAGAGATGGGAGGTCCTAGGTTAAAATTTGGCCTCAGACACTTCCCAGTTGTGTGACCCTGGGCAAGTCACTTAACCCCCATTGCCTACCCTTACTACTCTTCTGCCTTGGAACCAATACATAGTATTAATTCTAAGGCAGAAGGAAAGGGTTTTTTTAAAAAGTGTTGTTATATATATATATATATATATATATATATATATATATATATATATATACATAAAACTTGGATTGATGATAGAACTCATTGACAAGACAATTTAGGTAACTAGAAGATCCTCAAAGTACTGTTGATATAACAGCAAGGGGGCATAAAATTCCAATTTTCTAGCAAAAGAATAAATAGTGAATGAATGATCAAATTAATGACAATTTTTTTTTACTTTAAAAGCTTGGTTCCAATACAATTCTTAAAGTCCATTACTTTCAGGGTAAAATGACTCACTTGGGTGTTATTGTTTTTTTTTCTCCAGAGTTTAAAAGAAAATGCCACCTACCCTATCTCTTGTGCCTGTGTTACTTCTGCTAACCTGCTAAGTCTCAACTCTGAGAGTCATTTCAACAAAGCTATTCCTAGAGAGTAAAGACTTTTTTCCTGCATTTGCTGAGCTGTATTCTTGGTATAAAATTAAAAGAGTTTTATACTCCATTTAAAAAAATTTAATTTATCTTTTAAACCATTTCTTAAAAACTGACAAAGTAAAGAAAGGACATTAACTACGATATGTGGAAAAGTGGAAGTACTTTGTGATTTCTGAATGCAAAGTAACAAACACTATCAGTCACTTTATCTGAGATTAGGTGAATTTTTTCACTCCAAACTTCAATTTTAGGTAAAATATTTGCTTCGGGATTAAATTATTACCATCTGTATCTCTAAAGGAAAATAGTCTCAAACACAAGCCCATTCTATAATGAATATCTTTTAAAATAATTGTTACAAAATGAAACTAATACTGTAAAATAGCATATTCATAGCAAAGATTGTGATAGGTTGTCACACTTTTTAAGGTGAATTTGCTATTATATTGAAAATCTATTACCAAAAAACCTCACCAAACTTCTTTTTTTGGCTGTTCCCTACAGGGAACTTGACTTTTTCATGCTGAAAATTTCAAAACTTACTTGAAAAAAGTTTAATGGAGTAGACTTTTTCATTACATTTCTCTGCCACATCACTTTCTTAGGTCTAGAATAGATAACCAAAACGATAAATCTGGTACTAATATGTAGCTATTTGTTGATTCCCTAGTTGTAGATGTTCATAGTGAAAATAACAATCTTCTTTCTGCTGGCCCCAACATACTCCTGATACCCCTATGAAGACAATCTAGTATAGTTCCTAAGAGAAATATTCTAATGATTAGCCGCTCCTATCTAGAAATACAACATAGCTTTAGAAGGAAGTTATGGTAATATTCATTAAGAATTAGGAGTGAATGTTTGTGGTGTGGTTCCAGTGTTAAAAACAGTGTCAGGAGCATTTGTAATACTTGTAGTGGCAGTGTTGATAGCAGCAGTAGTTGAGGTAGTGTTAGAAGTGTTAATGCTATCAGTAGTGGCAGTGATCATAGGAAGAGAAGCAGCAGGAAAGGTAGTGGGAGTGACAAGAGTAATAATGGTAGCTAGCTGGTAGATAGGATGTTGGTCCTGGAGTCACAAAGAACTGAGTTCAAATATGACCTGTGATACTAACTGTGTGATCTTGAGCAAGTCACTTAACCTCTATTTACCTGAATTTCTTTATCTGTAAAATGGGTATAATAATAACACCTACATCCTAGGGTTGCTTTGAATATCAAATGAGATAACAATTATAAAGCACTTTACACACTGTCATATAGTAAGTGCTATATAATTATAATAGTTATTAATGGTAGTAGCTATTGCGGCAGTAGTAGTATCAGTGATAGAAGTAGGGCTGGGATTAGTTACAGCAGTCTTTTTTTTTAAAAACCCTTACCTTCCGTCTTGGAGTCAATACTCTGTATTGGCTCCAAGGCAGAAGAGTGGTAAGGGCTAGGCAATGGGGGTTAAGTGACTTGCCCAGGGTCACACAGCTAGGAAGTATCTGAGACCAGATTTGAACCTAGGACCTCCTGTCTCTAGGTCTGGCTCTCAACCCACTGAGCCACCCAGCTGCCCCCTAGTTACAGTAGTCTTGAGAGTTGGGGTGGCAGTGGCATTAAAGGTGATGGCAGAGGTTTTAGCAACAGTGGGGATAGTGGCAGTTTTTTTTTTTTTTACCAGTGAAATGGTGGTGATGACAGCAATGGTAACAATGACAGTCATGGTAGTAGTGGAGTGAATGCAGAAAACAGGAAACAAAAGGAAAGAAGCTTTATAAATGTCTTTGCTCTTTCCCTTAGCCTAATTGGAATCCTTCTCAGGAACTGGGAATTTGGCAGTCACTGGGTTATAGGGGTATCAGAGAGGGAAAAGGCTGTTGGGTTCAGGGGAGCCAGCTTCCCCTTCCCCTAATATGAAGGATTTGTTTTTGTTTGTTTGTTTGATTTTTAGTATAGTCTTGGAATGTGTATTTAACACTGATTGGGGCTGGGGCAGGGCATGGGACAGGTTATTGGATCTGTGCTTGCAGAGCTTATTATACTCTGCTTTGAAAAACAGAATTGTGGATTTGCTTTTCTCCCCATTATTAAAAAAAAGAAAAAGAAAAGCTTTGCCTGACTTCCAAAGGATAGCCAAATATTTAGCTTTGAAAGTGAATGGAGATTCTAAGCACATCTTTCATCTTCTGAGCCCTCGTAGCTCTGTTTTTTTATGTGAGGTTAATCTGATATATAAAATTTCCACTGAATTCAATACATATGGAAAATATTTGTTAAAATAAGTCCAGTACAATAGTGATATTCAATTATCCATATTGGAATTATTTAGTATAGATTTTAATCCACCGACCTACTTTTATCCAATATGTTTCTAGGCCTCTTTCCCCTATATGTCAGGGTGGGTATGTGCATTTGCACAACATCATTAGGATGGCAAATCTGCTCAAAACAACAGCAAAGAATTATGCAAAGCATTCTAAAGCTGCTGAATTAGTATTGATATGTTACCCTATTACTTCCAAAAAAAAATTGAATGACTGGTGATAGATTGAATCTAAATAGTATCTTTCAAAGGGCTCAAAGCACATGCACATTTTCTTGCCTATTTTCACTTCCTCAGGATCCCACACTGGGTACTGATTATAACTCAGAGCTGTTCCATTGCAGTATGTGACAATTTTCACATATTGTAACTCAGTACAATTCAATAGGAATATATAACTGCTGATGTTTTGTTTTCTCTATTTTTTGTGAAGAGTACACTAAATAATGTTTTCTCCTCTTTTGAAGACTGAAGATGTTTGGGTAAACACAAATCCTCGATTTCTTTTCAATTCTCTCTCTCCTCTCTCTCTCTCTCTCTCTCTCTCTCTCTCTCTCTCTCTCTGTTTCTTTTTCTTTCCTAAGAAAATTTATCCTGGACATCAATACAACCTATCTACCTCTGTAGCTATTTAGCATCGTATACATCAATGATATTCCATAATCACAATATTAGAGAAAGTAGTAATATATAACAGTAATAATAAAATCTGATTTTCCAAGTTTTGAAATATGTGATAATTCCAATCTGCCTGTGGAACTAAAACACCCAAATACTCTTGCAAAATTTCTCCCACATGCTGTCGAAACTGCTTTAGATTTTACAGACTACTTAGCAGGAAATGATAGAAAGGAATCTGAAGCTAGCTATTACAGTAAAAGTCGGGAACTGCTGCAAAGACTTGTACGTGTAGATAAACATGCACTCATATGTCTTTTAGTTTTCTTCATTAGCTTTTAAAAATGGATCTTGCTCAAATGGTTGTGTTAAAGACTTACATTGATTCATTTCTATATTATGGAAAACTGCAAGAGAAGGGAAAAATAAAATCTTGCATTTCCAACACTTTTTATGCCTCCTTCAATCCATTTATTAGAAAATAATCACATACTTAAACTTGTGGTTATTATGCTGATTTATATAACTCAGGATATAAAATACAAACACTTGAGCACCATTATGCATATACATTTATTTAAAAAATACTATTGATGAAAGTTTAAAATTCCTTAAAATAATTTGAAATGCCAACCCAACAGCCAATTTTCCATTACACTGCCATCGATTATAGAATTCAAAAATGACTTACTTGCTCACTTACTCTCTCTCTGCTTTCCACAAAATGCATCCATTGGACTCATAAAATCCCAATTAATTATTCTTGTTTTCAGGGCTATAACTGCAAATGTTTCAAACTGAAATGGAATTGACCCAATGTACAATGCACATTATTTATTTAGAAGAAGAACAAAAATTAGTCCCTGACGTTACTAAAACAAATCCATAAACAGAGAGAACGGGAACATCAATGCCAAGCGTTCCTTGCAGCTATATTCAGCTCCTTGCTTTTTGAGTTGTTATCCCATGCAAGTGTGCCCTGGGTTGGCTGAAACCTACTGTGCTTTCATAATCAACTTTTATAATGTCTCTTTATAAAAGGTTTCTATCCTTTACATATTTCAGCACTTTTCTGAGTGCCAAGAACAACCAAAAGACAAAGGAAGATGATGGACTTGAATTTTAAGGCTTACTTGTTATTTTACAGGCGTGCATTGGACAATTATATTGTTATGACCCCAGATATACTATTTTTCAAGGTCTATTAAATAGCAGCAAAAGTGTAACACCAACAATAGCAAAATTGGGGAGTTAATGAAAAGTTTTGAACCTTACTGGTAACAGCATAGCTTCAATCTTAGTAAATAGTAAATGAATCCATAATAATACAATAATTAAACTAAGGAAATAATTATGGCAGAACAGTAAGGTTTATATATGTATATAAAACCTTAGCTTTTATAAGATGTCCTTTGACTTAATCAAAAAGCTTAAAATAATCACCAATTTATTATAAAAAATTTTAAGGACATGATTAATTCAATTGTTTAAACTCTGCTTTATTGCTTTGTGGAATTCTCGTAAATGATCTTGCACCTATTTCTGCATGATCATTTCCTTCTAAAGTAATACATTAATTAATTTCAATTAAATATATGTAAAAGAAGATGTATTTTGAAAAATGCTTCTCCCTCACCATTTGTTAATCTATTGAAAAAGTGTAAACCTTGGAACATTTAGCATAGAAAATATTCATTTTTGGTAATTTCTCCAGGGGGCAATTTATTAAACGAAAGGCTTTTACCATTAGCTAAAAGCAGCCCTGTAAATCATGGGTGTCATCAAACTGCTTCATCACTTCATTAATTTAAAAGATTATTATATGCGTAACTGACATAATTTTGAACAATGTTACATGGTTAATTTATTAATGTAGAAAAGCAGAAATGACACGCTGGCTTGATTTATTTTTGTAATTGTATAATTTTAGGACTTTTGCCTGTGACTTTCACCAAAAGAAGAAATGATTCAGTGTCTTGTTACTAATTTTATCGAGGTCTTTTCCCTGCTAATGCTTTGCCAATTGTAATATCTGCTGGTCAAGTCATTTTAAAATACTTTCCTAAAAATGTAAGCCAAGGCCATCAAATAATCCCCTTCCATTATTTTTTTAAGTGTGCTGGTCAAATACAGGCAAGCATCCACCTTCCAGAATGATGACAATTATGAGGTATGTAGGCATGCAAAATACTTTGAACTTTTTGAAAGAAAGTTTTCATAATGCTATAGGTATTTAGTAATTAGTAGATACCCCAGAACCCAAATTTATAGTTATTTGTTTTCTAAATATATTGGATATTTGTGAGAATGTTTTCTATGAGATTATATTTTGGAATGATTACATAAAAATTCTCTCTCTTTGAATATGATTTTTATTTGGTGATTTTTTCCTGAGAACTCTAAGAAAGATTGAAGTCCAAGTATTACTAATCTTGATTCTTAATTTATTTATAACTAAAAATCTGATTTTTCTTCAAGATCCTAAATCTAGTAAATTCTTTGTAGAAACTTACATAGGAGAGGGCACTGACTTTGAGATTTCGTAGACTTAAAGAATAATAGGTATGATGTATGCTTTAAATATAGCCTCTGATTATATTAGTAAAATCTCTTTGAAATGTGCGCTTACAAATTTGATTACATTTCTTGTAATTTGTTAAGTTTCAGGTTTTGCCTCCAGGCAGCAGGTTTTTGTGAATTCAGTGGAAAACAAGGCAGCAATTTGACACAAGAGGGCAAATCTCTGTATTTTAAGCCAGAAGATTTGGAAATGGGTATAGGAGATACAAACAACTGGTAAGATAACTTTAAAAGATCGCTCTTGCCCCCAGAAAATGTATGCTCTCCACAATCTAATTCCCACATTGAGATACAGTCAAATCAGTGGGTATAAGACATTTTATTTTGTTTTGTTTTGTTTTCTGTGCTGGTAGGAAATCAAGAATAATAGGAACTAGAGTAAATCGGGATAATCTTCTCCAGGCTCTATCTGGATGTGCAATTCTCTCTCTGTATGAATATGTAAATTGATTGGACCTAGAAGCATCTTACTTGGTAAATGATTTGTAAAATACAGTGACTTTCTATATTATTGTATTTCAGCTTTCTCCTCTGTGCTCTAAAGTAAGATTCCCTTTCCCGCAATCTTGAAGATCTCTTTACAAGAATCTCTCTTTCAAAAAGAAAGGTCTTCTCCAGCATAGAGCAGTGGTTTCATTGGACTACTTAGCGCAGAATCTGGTCTGCTAATGCAGGATGCTGAAATATACTTTAGAGTGTCTTTCTTAGCTTGAACTTGGTAATTAACCCAAGAGACAGACACGGTAGTTAATTCACTTAATATATTCACTGATACATTATAAACACACAGCAGGTACCTGGCCAGATTCTACTATGAAATGCTTTGAAATTTCCCTTAGATGTCTCTAGTAATAAGTTTGCATACACTGAGAGCACATACTGAAGAGCTAGAAAGGTCTATTGAGTTTGTTTTTCTCTTGAAATATTTTTGACAGATCTCAGTAGGTACATGGGGAAATAATTTTCAGAACAATTATCATCCAAATATTTTCTTAAAGGAATCACTCATTATGCATAGGAGTCTCTCAATTAATCCCTATTTTTCTATTCCCCACCCCACTCCCCTTAACAGAGAACCTCCTTTCCACGAAAATTGTATTAATGGATCCTAAATATTAGCAAAGGTAAGGTCGGCTGTCACAACAGATTGGTGGTCCTTCTAGGTCCTTCTTTAACAAACAAGAAAGACTCGATCGTCTTTCATTTCATCACATTAATTTTTTGTCAATATGCCCTTTAAAATAATAATAACAATAAAAAATAACTTTAAAAACTACCTGCAAGCAGGAGTAATCAAAGGTGAGTATTAGAAGATTTTGTTCCAATAGTTTGGAGAATGAATAAGGATCCTTGATTGCTGTTTCACAAGCTGCACAAAAGGTCAGAGTAAGAAAACCTGAGTTAGCCTGGCTTAGGAATGGGCCAGGTATCGTTACTTAATATTTACTGAACTCTGGCAGTTTAAGATGGCACCAGAGAAAACACAGGAAAATGCACAGTCTCTGCCCTGAGGGTTTATGATCTAAATTAGACAGATGAGACAAGCTAGACATAAAATCACTAGAAGAAAGTGGATGATGGTAGAGTAAAATATTTGCAAAGATTATACAACCTTACAATTTGACAAATTCAGGATGAGGTGAACCTGAAAGGGAAGGAAAATAAAAGAATGCTGTCTTCCCCTGTCTGAATCTGTCCCTTTCTTGGTACTGCAGATATGGACAACATTTGGTGGCGATTAAAAAAAATCTGTGCATCTGTTCCATGTAGTATACAAAAACAGGGTAAAGAGAAAGACTAGAATGCTCGGTGCCTGTGCAGGAATAAGAAGAGATGAATTTCCTTGTAGTTTCTGTATGGACAAACGGCCTGGATTGTGGTGATTGCTCTCTTCGTGAAAAGCAAAAGGGCTTAACAGCTATGTTAACTGAGTTCCATGTCTCCGCTCAGGAAAGATGGGCAATTATTTCAAATTATGTCTAATAGTTTTAGAATGTGGAGTGCTGTTTATTAATGTCTGAAGGGAGGTCCTAAATCTCCTCTCTCTCAAAATTCTAGTTTTGACTTTGTCATTTTTGAAGTTAAAAGAACCAGCTTCATTAAGCAACGGAGACTTGAGTTTCAGTTCTTTAATTTAAAACACACACTCACACACCTATTTCAAGGCTAAATAGAATAGTTACATAATAAATTCATCCTTATAATCTTGAGATGATTTTTCCCTCATTTGTTCTCTGTAATTTGATGGGAAATGGAACATTAGCATGATTAGCATGAAAAGTACTGAGAATACTTTTTTTTTCTTTTGCTGTTTTGTGCATGGGTTTTGAGGGCTCCAATGGGAGTTTTCATTACTTTGGCTTATGTGGTGAGGCTGAATATTATACATTGAATTGGTAACCATATATAATGTATTGTTTTTAAGGAAAAATTGAAATTTTATTCAGAAGAAAATAACCTAAATGTGCAAAGCATCAAGCAATGACTGAAATTTATAACCTTAAAATCCCCAACAAATATCTGCTAAGCAATTAATAGCACAAAGCTATGTGCTAGGTATATAGGGGTACACAAACAGTTACAAGACAAGGTCGGTGCCCTCTAGGAGCTTATATTTTATACCAGAAGACCAGGCGTGAATATATGAAGAATCAAATTTATCATAAAAGAGTCAAATGGTATTTCAAGACTGTGGAAGACAATAGACAATTTACTGAAAAATTGAACTGTGCAGACAATATTGGCTTATAGAGGTTCAGGGGGAGGAGAAACATTTTTGGGCTGGGGCAATCTGAGAAGGCTGCCTGGACAAGATTAGATTTCAGCTGGACCTTGAAGATAGGGTAGAATTTGGAGAGGAAGAAGAATGGGGTAGACACACCAGGCAGGTAGAACAAGGCATCTCCCTGAAAAATAAAAGGTAAGCAAAGAGAAAAATGGAGGTCACTAGAATAATAGGGTAACTTTGGTCACAATTTCTTTAACTTCTCTATAATGTATAATTGCTTTAGTCATTGCTGAAACATTGTCTCCTCAAAAATTCCCAATGTGTCTAAGATTGAGGAAGGAATTATAAAGCCACAAAAAGAAGTCTTGGATTTTCTTCTACAGTTGTGTGTGTGTGTGTGTGTGTGTGTGTATGTGTGTGTGTGTGTGTGTGTGTGTGTGCGCGCATGCACACGCATGCGCACCTGCATGTCTATGCATGTGTCATCTCCCTCCTAAATGCCAGGTTTTGGACAGAATTTACAAGATTTTGCCAGTGTTTTTTAGTCTGGAAGTTTTGTCACTGTTTGCAAGTTTCATGTAAATCCCTCCTGCTACCTACACAGAGACCTACGCCATATTGGGAAAGAATACTATAGCTGGAAAGGAGTTTTTACTTTTGCTGAGTAGCTCTCTCTCAGGACTCCCTGGGAATATATATCATGCCACATTTAGAGTAGTGTAAATGGACACTGGACCACTCTTCGTGTTATCTGGAGAGGAAACAGAAAGGCTCTCTAGGGTAAGGGATTCAGAAGATTTGAAAGAAAGAATGAAGACGTCTCTTTTCCTCTCAGCACTAAGAGGCAAGATCTACTTAACAGCAAGCAAACATTTCTGTGGGACAGAAAATGTTGCAATCTTTAAAAAAAAAAAACACATTTATTTCCCCAGACTTATTCTTTTGTACTTCCTTGAAGAGACTCTTTCACTGTAAGCATCTGGAATGTCAATGAGTCAGATTCATAACTTGTTTTCCCCTTGGCAACTGCTTGATGTAGTGGAAAGGACATTGGACTAGAATTTGGAAGAAGAGGTCCCAATTTGAACTGCCACTACTTAGCCGTGAAACCATGGAGAAAATCACACAGTCTCTCTGGACCTCATTCTCTTTACCGGCAAAATAAGGAAACTGGAATAAGGATATCTAAGTTACTGTTCAATTAAAAAAAATTATATGACTATCTCATCCAGTCTGTTAAGGCTAGATGAATGATACATGTATGGAGCAAAAGAACTAGGAGGGCTGACATGGTATAATGTATTTGTTGAGTACATTACCTCTAGGCAGTAGATGCTATGAATTCTGAGGAAAGAGAGATTATTGCTGTTTTATCCTCATGTGCCTAGTGGGGCTCACTTCTCATAAATCTGGAATAGGTTCAACTGGTAGTCAAATATGAAACTCAAAGCTGAACCTGGGATATCGTGAGACTAGCTTGTTAGACTAGGAAATTTCCAAGGTTCCTTTGAAATTTAAATTCCTAGAAGAGACTAGGTGGTGTAGTGCTGAGACTAGAGTCAGAGACCTGAGTTCTAATCTATCCTCAGATACTTAGTGGGCAAGTCACTTATGTTTGCCTCAATTACCATAACTGTAAAATGGGAATAATAATAGCATGTATCTCCCAGTTATGAGGATGAAATTAGATATTTGTAAAGTACATGACATAGTCTTTGGCACACAATATGTGCTTAACAAATGCTTATTTTCTTCTCTCTCATAAGCTCTACTCCACCTTTCCCCCAAAGACATACTTGTGTCCAGACTCTAGAACAACACAAAGATATAATTATAGATTGGGATTATAAGAATGGAGCTACAATAGTGCTCTTGGCTATCTCTCTCATTTATTTATTTATTTATCTATTTATTTATTCATCCATTCATTTATTTATCTCTTTATTCATTCATTTATACATTTATCTATTTATTCATTCATTCATTCATCTATCTATCTATTTATTCTTCTGGGTTTGTACATGTAGTATCATATAAAACATATTTCCATACTATTCGCTGTTGTAAGTGAATAATCTTATAAAACCTAGTCCCCAAAACATAAATCCAAATAAACAAGTGAAAAAATCATAAGCTTTCATCTGCATTCCAACTCCAACAGTTCTTTCTCTGGAGATCGAGAGCATTCTTTATCATAAGCTGGGTATCTCTTTTAGAGAACTGGTGCCTATGCACAAATTTGGACTTACATGTACACATCTATAAATAGAGTATATGCACCCAGAAGCCCTTGATATCTATAGTCATGCTGTGCTTAGTGGGGCTGCCCTCAGTAAATCTGGAATAAGTTCAGCTGGTAGAGTCAAATGAGTCTTATCTGGCTTATTCCTTGCACTCCTTTATCAAGACTCTTTTTGTCATTTGGAGAATATATGGTTTAGTTTAAATTCATTAGCAGTGCAAAATCCATTTTCTTCCCTCTCTTATAGACTACTTATAGTTTGCTTAAAAAAGAATGAGAAGATCACAGCTCTACGATGAACTATTTTCCAACTATCTATTCTGCAAATGCAGCCTAAACCTATTCCTAAGCAAAATGTAATCAGCTAGGCTACATTTATCATCTCTATCTATATGATGATGTTACATGCTATCCCCTAATTTATAGTCTATCTGTATACAATACTGTTCTACTCTAATTCTATGTACAATGTAGGTATTCATTGGCCCTCTCACCCCCACTAGCCTAGCAACACTTCTTTCCTTGCTATACTAATAACTCACAGTTACAGAAGAATCCATTTGTACAGTGACTTGATAAAATATGACATATTGTTATAAGATAGTGGAACAAACATTCATAGGCTTTTTAGTTTTCTTTAGCTAGTCTAGTCATTTCTATATGCATAAAACAGAGAAGCATGGTTGGGAGTGGGAGGACACAATTTAACCAGCTTTCTTACCACAGTATCACTTTGCTTCTTTTTCACTTAAGTAAACAGAGTTTGGGGATATTTTCCTCACCAGAGGGTTATCATAAGTTCTGAGAAAGAAAAATGAATTCCAATCTCGTGTTAAATAATAGTTTTATATATATATATAAACATATATAATAGTTATATGTGCATATATAACTATTATTTAACACGAGAAGATAGAACTCTTCTGCCTTGGAAGATCTTCCAAGGCAGAAGAGTGGTAAGGGCTAGGCAATGGGGGTCAAGTGACTTGCCCAAGGTCACACAGTTGGCAAATGTCTGAGGCCAGATTTGAACCCAGGACCTCCCATCTCTAGGCCTGGCTCTGATCCACTGAAGTACCCAGCTGCCCCCAGATAATAGTTATATTGACAGGATTGAGGAGAAAATAAAGGAGAGGGCAGATAACAGAAGAGTTCAAATCCCACCATTAGATTGTGAGCTTCTTAAGGGCAGGAAATATCTTTTGCTTTCTTTGTGTTTAGTGGTTTTTTCTTTTTCTTTTGTTTATTTTGCTTTCTTTGTGGTTCCCAGTATTTAGTATAGTGCCTTGCACATAGTAGGCCTTGATGAATATTGATTTATTGAACAAAAGAATTCTAAGATAAAAGTTTCACAAGCAGATCTGAATTTAGTACTTGCCTTTGTTACTTTCTAGCAGGAGATGAACTCATTAGTTGAGCTGGACTGACTCAGCTAAAGAGAGCTTTATGCCTTTTGGTTGAAGAGAGCTTTTGTCCTTAATCTACTCAGGAAAAACTGACTAATCACAGCAACTCCAGCAGATGAAGAATATAAGTGGATTTGAAGATGCTATTTGAACTCCATCAGAGTAGGAGAGGCAGAATAAGAAGTGGTTTAAAAGGTATGTAGCTGTCCCAAGAGGAGAGAGGCTTACTAAGCACAACATTCCTCCATGGATAGTGGAAGTGGCTAAAGGATGTGGTTAAGAAAATTGTACCCTTTCAGAAGATAGAATTACTTTCCATAGCATCTATAGTGTGGATGTTGGATAAGTTACTAGGTGACCCTGAAGATAGCTGGATAAACACTGGTTGAAATTGAGATATGACATCTAGTGAGCCAGAGATTCCCAGTCAATCAATCAATCAATCAATCAAACACAAAGCATTTATTAAGTACCCAATGGGTAGGAATACAGATACAAAAGTGAGGCGGGCCTCCTTTCTAGGAATGCAAGATGTTTACTGACAAACAAATATAGCTTATATATAATATGCATACATACATGTGTATATACACTCCATGGCCTATGGTCCCCCAAAGATTGAGTTCATATAGACTAGTCTGATCTGAAGTCCTGACCCACAGGGATAATTATTTCTCTTTGGCTCATTACTTTCATGGGAAGTTTATCTAGGATCATCTTTCAATGAAACATATATGGTTTATATTTAAATGTACTCCAGGTACATAATGGGGTTCACAACTGCCATAGAGGCACCAAGTATACAATAGGTGATGGCCATGGGATAGTCTTTATTTTATATATCTCAAAAAAAGATGATTGAAAGGCAACGGAGATGCAATGCCCAACAAGGATAAGTGGAAAGTAATATCATTTGGGTTTAAACCCCCAGTTTCATCAACAATACATCAACAGGAGGCAGCCAGGTGGCTCAATAAATAGAGATCCAGGCCTGAAGGCAAGAGGTTCTGGGTTCAAATTAGACCTCAGACACATCCTAGCTGTGTGACCCTGAGCAAGTCACTTAACCCTAGTTATCTATCTCTTACCACTCTTATATGCCTTGGAACCAACACTTAGTATTGATTCTAAGATTGATTTGATTAGGACTTAAAATAAAATACATTAATAGAAGAAACTAATAACTTTACAGAATTAGGGTGAGTTGTATTTCCATTTGTGTACCCTGCTCACCTGTTTCTGTGTGCATCCCTTCGTGTGGATATATATGGATATATATCCCTTCATGGCCATATATGTACTCTATTGTGCATGACCTATATATGACTGCTAGGCATAGCCAGTACTGCTTCTGAGGGTGTGTATGTCTTTGTGAGAAAGTGTTAAAGGTTTGAGAGGGGGCATAGTATTTTCTATTGGTATTATTATTATTATTACATGGATGTCAAATTAAAATGTCTTTTTTTAAATGAATACTCTATTTCTAAGTAGGAAAAATAGGCACACTAGTAGGGGTACCTAAGCTAAATTTTAGAAAGTCTTACAAAGTACCTAGAACTTGAGGCAGCTAAACAGAGGCTAATGGATGAGGGAGCATCAGGTGCTACTTAATATGATTAAAGTGATAGTTTGCCTATACTGTAGTTATTTTTTCCTTTCCTCTCCAGCTTAATCTTAGTCTTTGTTTATTGCATAAAAATGTGGTCTAAAACCTAGACCAAAGCACCTAGTTGACTCTGTATAAAACAGCAGCTGTCTGATGGTATTGAATAATAATGATTTACAAATTCTCATTTAGACTCTCAGGCTAGGTTTATACTCCAACAAACCAATAGATCATCAGTTGAACATTGGTTTGTTCAGGTGATAACTACACAGCAGGCTCTGTTGATCTCACTTGTGCTCGGGAAATTTAACCTCTAAATGGATCCAGATGATTTGAATCTGTTCAGGACAAATGTGAATGGGGGTTGGGAAAGGATAGGCAAAGCTGTAGATTGGAGAAATCAGAACAACAACAAAAAATTTTGGTTGGTAATAAATGTGATTTCTACAATTATTTGTGGAGATCAGACCAAGTTTTCCCATCCTTTCATCTTCTGTTCAAGGACATTTTTCTTTTTACATTGTTTAGTAATTGCCTTTAAAATTGTAAATTTCAGAAAATAAAGACCTTTATATGTCAATCATAAGGAGATTTAATTACTATATCAAAGTGTTAATGGTTTGTTTTCATAAAATTCTGCTCTAAGAAAAATATAGGAAAAGATTGCCTGAGAATTGGATGGATTTGGGCCCTAGTTTAATCATTCCTTCTCACCAATGGATACATCATTTTTCCTGATTTGTACAACAGTTTTCTCTTTGGATGAGACCTCTTCTAGTTCTTCTGGTAACTAGGACAGATTAGCAATTCATTTTGGTGCCAGATAACCATCCTTGGAGAGCTGGCCTCCTTGTTGATTCTCAGATGGGATGCATCATTTCCCACTTCCACACCTTTGAACAGATGCTGTAGATGGGATCTCTCTACACTTCTACCTCCTGAAATCTCTGGCTCTAGAAGATTAAGCTCAAGTGCCACTTTTCACATGAAGCCCTTCCTTTCCAATTATTAGTATTCCCAAATAACTTTCCATTCTTATTGCTTAGGCTTTACATTTAAAAAAATATGCTTAAATGCTGTTTTACTTCAGTAAAATATAAATTCCCCATGAGTAATGACATTTTCCCCCATTTTTGTCTTTGTATCTTTGGAGCCTACCATACAACAAATGGTGAATAAACTGAATTTATTTGAACATAAATGAAAAAGTCTGATAGGGAAATACTTTGGGCACTTTAAAACCTCAAATCTCTTTATAGATACAAGGTCAGAGCCTCCTTAGGCTGAATACTAGTCTATGACAAACAAGTTAGATTATGTAGTATAATGAAGAGGATGCTACTGTAGAGTTTAGAATTAAAGCTCTGGCATTTGCTAGCCATGTCACATTGGGAGAGTTATTTACCCTTCAGGAAATTTCATTTCCCCATGTGGCAAAAATGGACAATAGAATCAGAACTTGAATTTCTTAAGAGTAGAGACAGTTTTGTCTTTCTTTGAGTCTCCTTCCCTTAGCCCAGTGCCTGGAATGCAGTAAGTGATTAATAAATCACTGCTTGTTTGGCTGATTTGACTTAGCTTTGGAGATGGAAGGAATCTTCATGGTCATTTGGTCCAACCTCCCTTATTTTACAGTTGAGGGAATTGAAAACCAGGAAAATCAAATGACTTGTCCAATGACATACAGGTGGCAGAGGCAGGATTTGAACTTGAATTCTCTGACACACTAAATCTAGTACTCTTTTCGCTATCCCATGTTCATAAGGAGGTTGTGATGAAAATGCATTGCGGTAGAAAATTGGAGAGAGTACTATATTGGGATTGTAAAAGACAGGGATTCAAATTCTCATTTCTGATTCTTGGATAAGTTATTTGACCTTTGAGCTTCAGATTCCTCACCTGTAAAAAGGGGATAATAGTACTTGTTGTACCTACCTCACAGAGTTATCATCAGACTCAAAAGGGACGATGTCTGCGAAATGCCCAGCAAATGTTAAAAAGCCATATAAATGCCAGTTATTCTTAATAAACCATAAAGCGCTATATAAATGTTTTTACTTTTAAAGTAGTTCTGGGGTACATTTATTATATATTTCTTGGGGGGAAAATGACAGTACCCAGAGTGATGTTAATCATAATGAACTGTATCCCGTGTTTGTGTGTGTATAATTTACACACCCATAATACAAGAATTCTAAGCTTATTGTAAAGTATAACATTTCTCTGTGGATAGCACTGCAAGGGGGTTATATTGTAAACAGAAATTCAGTGGTGCACTGGTTCATAGTCATCACACTTGAAAGAGACAAAATTTAAACAGAAACAGACAAAATGACTAGCTAAGCGATAAGTGAACATATTGCCAAATAAATATCTCATTAAAGAGCCACAAAGCCCACATTAAGATGCTGGGGCAACGGCAAAGAGGTAAAACTACTTGGATGCTTGTGAGCAAATAAATACAAATAAAGCAGAAATATAAATAGGTGGTTTCTCAGTAATTGCCTGTCATTTTTTTTTTCACATTTCATTGGAACCTGGCCTAACAATGCTCTGTTTTTGTATGAAGTGTAACATGCACAATAGAGGGATGGAGAACACTAAACAGAAGCCCAGGGAAACTTTTAAGCTGAGACATTTCCAGATGGAATAAGGTTGTGTGGCCCACACTTGCCCTGCGTAGTATTTTCTCCCCTTTAAGTGTCTGACACTTGTGAATGTTTATAACTTTAGCCTTGGGTCTGACCTTTCATCCATGAATTACTCACTCTGTAAAGACGTTTTCTCATCAACTCTCATTGATGTTGATGCTTCTAAGATTCCCTCTCATTTCCAAGCCCATCATGATGTTCATTTTTCAAGAAGAAATCCTTTTTAAAAAATATCACTCTGAATTTAATTTTAGATCCAATTCCTTTTAATTATATAATAACAATGCCAACACCAACATTCCTAAGTCTCTCAATTTGTTGTTCCAATTGTGAGTCCTTGGATTTTATGATGTTTTTCCTAGTCTAATCTGCTCCTTTCTATTCTTTAAGAACCAGTGCTGGAAGTGTGAGCATAATTTTTCCTTTACAAACCAGTGGCAGTTTAGGGCTCAGTAGGTAATCTGCCTTTAATCTGTGCATAATACTTCAAGAGTGCACCCAGGGGCCTGGCACAAGAACTATTTGGACCATTTAACAGTTCTCTAGAGCAGTGGTCTCCAAACATTTTGACAGTGCAAACTGATCAATTAATTTTTTTAACCATGCACATATGTATTTACTTATTCCAAAGTAAATATAAACAGTTTATTTAACATAGTGATATTTTGAATGTGTAATTTCTAAATCTTACACAAAAATAGAAATTTTAAAAAGAATGGCATAAAGATGAAACAATATTGATTCTAGTGTCAATGGGAAACAGAATTTATTGAGTCTCTCTCTCTCTCTCTCTCTCTCTCTCTCTCTCTCTCTCTCTCTCTCTGTGTGTGTGTGTGTGTGTATGTGTGTGTGTGTGTGTGTGTGTGTGTGTGTCAGAGAGAGAGAGAGACTTGGTGAGACTTTTGTTTTAGGAAAATGACTTTGGCAGATGTGTGTGGGGAGAATGGAATTGGGAGGAATGTCAGGAAGGAAGACAAATTAAGAGGCTATTGCAATAGTCCAGGCAAAATCGATGAATGTTAGAGGGGATATGGGGGAAAAGGGCATGCAACTGTGATTTTGTTGGAACTGTAAATTGGTCCATCCATTCTGGAAAGAAATTTGGAACTATGGCCCCAAAGTTTCAAAATTGTGCATATTCTTTGACCTAGAAATATCACCACTACCCCATATCTGAAAGTGATCAAAAAAGAGGGAAAGGATCAATATGTATGAACATATTTACAGCAGCTCTTTTCATGGAAGTAAAAGAACTAGAAACTGAAGAGGTGTCACCCTTTTGGGGAATGGATAAACAAATGCTAAACATATGAATATAAAGGAATGCCACTGTCATAAAATATGATGAACAATGATAGTTTCAGAGAAACATGGGAATATGTGTGAACTGCTCCAGAGTGAAGTTAGAACCAAGAGATTAATTTACATGATAATGACATTGTGAAGACAACCAATTTGGAAAGACTTAAGAGCTCTGATCAATGCAGTGACCAGCCATGATTCCCCAGGACCAATGAGAAAGTGTTTTAAAGATGAGAAAACCAAACATCAGAGAGTTGAAGTTGTCCAAGACAGTGTGGTGTAGTGAAGAGAGATCTGGCTTTCAGGACTAGGAAGAACTAGGCTCAATTGCTCTGGGTAAATAATTTGTCCTCAGTGCTCAAGGCTAAGAAACTCACTAAGACTTTAATTTGATCAAGCCAACTAGCATTTATTAAGCACCTACTATATGCCAGGCACTGTACTAAGTGCTAGAAGTTTTAGTGAAAGTGCTGACATGAATTAATAGAGGGATTTCCCCCTGTACTAATTAAATTTCAGGTGCAATTCTATTCATATAGATAATTAGTAGCAGAAGCAGAATTCAAACTGTGTCCTTCTGTCTCTGAATCTAACTCTTTCCATTTTACCATGTATGGTAGGGTGACAATTTCTATATTATTTCATGTGTCATTCAAACATTCATTCATTCACAAGTGTATGTTGGAAATCTAATAGATCTAAGATACTATGACAGTATATGAAGATGAATAAGACAGAATCCTTTCTGAAGCAATCTATAATCTTGTAAGGCAGAAATTATGATGCTTAACCTCCCTAAACTCCTCAAACTAGGAAGAATGAATAAATTACCACAAAAGAGGTATGAATAAAGGTCTGGGATTTTCACAGGAGAGAGAACTCAAGAAAGGTTTTGTGGAAGAGATGATATTTGGACAGAGTCTTGAAAAATGACTAGAATGTTGACAGGTTGATATAGGGAAGACAGCATTTCAGGCATAGGGAATGGCTGTTGAAAAATCTTAGAAAGAGAAAAGAGAAGGGAATGTAAGAAGAGGAAAATGGTTTGTTTGGATCCTTTGACCATAGGGAAGCAGTAGGAGGAGGAGGA
The DNA here is from genome assembly GCF_016433145.1 of Gracilinanus agilis. Classification (NCBI taxonomy): domain Eukaryota; kingdom Metazoa; phylum Chordata; class Mammalia; order Didelphimorphia; family Didelphidae; genus Gracilinanus; species Gracilinanus agilis. The sequence continues at coordinate 120,321,104 of NC_058131.1, read as the reverse complement.
GTGGATGGGATAGTGGGAAAGCAGAAGTACCAGACTCTTTGGTTTATGCTTTCTTTGCTAAGACTAGAAATCCTTGTAAAGACCAAATGACTCATCAAGCATCCCAAAAAGTGGATCCCTAGTCAGGTGTTGTTGAGAGGCCTATAAAGTCTTTGAACTTGGAGATTCTGCAACCTTCAAGCTAGAAAGGACAAAACAAAAGTAGCTAACAAGGAGTTTTAACTTTAAAATAAATAGGAAGAAAAAAAGAGATCAGTTAGGTGTTCTGGTGAAGGCAATAGACAATGATTAACTACATCTCAATATACTGAACTATCTGGTGAATGTGACTGCTGAGCCAGTGGCAGGAGTCTCTGAAATATGTTCTATTAACCCTTCACAACCTAACCCCTTTCTATCTTTCCAGTCTTCTTATAACTTATTCTTAATATGTATTCTTCATTCCAGTGACACTGGCCTGGCTATTCCACAACAAGATACTTCATCTCTCAGATCTGGGCATTTTCTCTGGCTGTCTCCCATGCCTGGAATGCCCTCCCTCTTCCTCTGACTACTGATCTCATTGGCTTCCTTTAAGTTGCAACTAAAATCTCACCTTCTACAGGAAGCCTTCCTTAACTACTCTTAGTTCTAGTGCTTTCCCTCTGTTAATAATTTCCTATTTATTCTGTATTATTTTGTATATTTGTATATTATCAAGGTGGCTTTCAAAAAACCCGAATGTAACTTTATGTTGCATTGTGATGGATAGTAAGGGTCAGCTAAGTAGTTCAGTCAATAGAGAATCAAGCCCAGAGTTGGGAGGAGGACCTGGGTTCAGATCTGGATTTAGACATTTTTTTTTTAGCTGTGTGATGTTGGGCAAGTCACTTAATCCTGATTGCCAAGGGTTTAAAAAAAGATTCATAGTTCTCAGGATGGAGAGAGGGGTAGAGGTAGTCTTATTATATATAATCTGTTTTCTGGTTAAAACATATCAAGTATATTGTATTCCATTCCAAGTGCCACATTTTAAGGAGGCTATTGACAAGCTATATTGATATTGAGAGAAGAAGATATCTAAGATAGTGAAGTATTAATATTCCCATTTATTTCAGTTGATTTTCTTATGACGTGGACTCATAGTCTTTAACTATACTTATTGCCCTTCTCTAGAAATGATCAAGTTTGTCATTGTCCATCTTCACCTATCACATCTAGAAATAAATATAATATTCCAGGTAAGGGAATAGTATAATGGCACCATGACTTCTCCATTCCTGAAGTTCACTTATCAATTATACTATATGTCCTTACAGGTCTCTTTGAGCTTTGAGAGTCTGTGCTTGGGAGGAAGTTTATGGAAACAATGGCGATAGTTTTGACATGGAGGATCAAAAAGCAAAATGCTAAGTGCCTTTGGCCACATATCCCTCCCCCAGACCCAGACTAGGACAGCCATGGAAGATTTTCTTAGTTTAAGGTCGGGTGCTGCTACCTTCTTGTATTGGGTGGTAGGTTGGAGTAATCTGAGGGAAGAGAGGATAAATTTAATTCAATTAATATATATATAAATATATGCATATATTAAGCACCTACATATGCAAAGCAGTTGTGTAGAGCCATGTGGTCTGGAGGAGCCTGGGATGAGTTTTGGTATCTGGAGATTCAAAATCTTTGACTTCTAGATACTGTAATATATTACTGACTAGCTGAGCTGATGGAAGGAGGACATAGGGACCCAGAAGGATTAACAATAATTAATATATTTTATCCCTTTTTAAAACACCTATCAGTATAGTTTTTAGGTACCAGGTATTATGTAGAAATTGTTATGGAATATAATGTCTGTTCATGATTTTGTATAAACATCTGTTAATTCTGTTTGTCAATATAAATTCTTTGAATTATGGGTTGTTTGGTCTTATTCGTGTACACAGTATTTTGCCAACAAGAGCCCTGAAAATTAGTGTTCTACCTTCCAACTTCTTTTCCCAGAGTGGAAAGATCCACTTAGAAGTAGATGTCATGAGGTAGAAATTGTCCTGCTGGAGTGAGTGGGACAAATGGTGGATTTAGAAACAGAGCCTCTGGGGTCTAACACTAGCTTTCCAATCACTTTAACTCCTTGGGTCCCAGTGTCCCCATCTGTAAAATGCTAGATACTTCCCAAGTTCCCTTATCACTGTAGATTTAGGATTCTATGAAGTCTTTCAGTTCAATTCAATTCAAAAGGCATATTTTAGAACCTACTTTGTGCTGGAGATATGAAGAGAAAAATTAAACAATTCTTGACTTTAATAATCTTATTTTAGGGGGCAGCTCAGTGACTCAGGGGATTGAGAGTCAGGTTTAGAGACAGGAGGTCCTGGATTCAAATTTGACCTCAGACACTTTTTATTTGTATGCCCCAAGGCAAATCACTTACCCCACATTGCCTAGCCCTTACCAGTCTTTTACCTTGGAACCAATACCCAGTATTAATTCTAAGACTGAAGGTAAGGTTATATTAAAAAAAAAAGGATCTTATATTTTATGTTTCACATAATGGAAATGTCATGAGTCTTTTCAAATATGAAGTTCCAAGGTCATAGATCTAGAATGGGAAACTAGTATTTTAAGGATTAGAGTATTTTCTCATTTTACAAGTTTTTTCTCATTTTATCCTCACAACAACCCTGAGAGTTAGGTGCTATTATTATCCTCACCTTACTGATAAAGTAACTGAGACAATGAAAGTTAAGTGACATTTCCAGGGTCACACAGTAAGTATATGAGGTTGGATTTAAACAGTTTTAGCCCCTGTGCCACCAGATTATTTCAGAAGTGACCTCAGAGGTCATCTAGTTTAACCTTTTCAATTTTATAAATAAAGAAATGGAGGCCAGTGGAAGTGAATATTTTGCCACCAAGTCATCCAATTGGTAAAGTGGGAGGCAGCCTTTGAATCCATAGCCTTTGACTCTCAAGTCAATGCTTTTATCACTGTACCAGTCATGCCCATCATCTATTTTGTGAATTTAATCTTAAAAAAACTTTGTAAACATGGGACAAGTCCTTGCTGCTTTCCCTTGAAATAGATTAGCCCCATTTGAAAAACGGGAAAGAACAAGGGCTAGAGCCTTAAACACCGGCCTCCTGGTTCCAGGCCTCTTGTCAAGAAAGTAAGCATGCCAGTTATTAATAGATACCCATTGATCAAGAGATCCCTGCTGTCTCCCAGACACTGGTCTCAGGCACTTCACATTTGTAGTCATAAGCAACCAGAGGTTCTTAGATGTGTCTCTGACAAAAGCCTGCTATTATGACTCAGTCCTTTTACAAAAATGAGGGATAATAAAATGGCATAAAACTAGTCTCAAACAGTCCTGAAACAAGAGAAAAATAGATGAAATTGAAGACTGGATAAAGAAAAGTCATTTTTGAAGATACTGCCTTTTTTTTAAGGACATTTATATTTGCAAGGCAAGGTGACTACAGGTTTTAATGTCAGTAATTCTTGAGGGTCCTTACTCAATGAGCCTCTCCCTCCTGGAAAGTCCTTTAGAGAGTAAGAGTTTGGTTTTTAACTAGGAATTCAGTGATTCCTTAGACTAATGAAATATATTCTCTTTATAAAGGACTCCCGTATTGGAGAAAGGCTTACATTTGTTCTTATTTGCTTCAGAGGATAGAAAGAGGAAAAGCAGGCAGAAACTACAGAGAATGATTTCAAATCCATGTATGGAAAACTTTTCTAACACTTAGAACTATCTGGAAATGAAATGGGCTTCCTCGGGAGGCTATGGATTCCTCCTAATTAGAGATCTTCAATCAATATGAAACAGAGATGCTTAGTTGATAGGGAATTCTTGTTAAGGTAACAGATTGTACCAGATGGGCTTCCCCTTCCAACTTGGAGATTCTGTGATATATTCCCTTCTCCCTCTCCATCCCTTCCCCCAGGCACAAAGATAAGGTCAAAAATAAATCTCTCATTTATACGCTTTTAGAATAAAAGTTTTAGAGCTGAAAGGCATCTTGGAGATCTTCTCATCTGATTCTATCCTTTTATAGATGAGTTAAAAGAGGTTTGAGGAAACTTAGTCATTTCTCCAAGGTCCTGTAGCATGTTCGTTGCACAGCTGGAACTAGAACACAGATTTCTTAACTTGGTTTATTATTTTTTCTAGTCCTGGCCCTGTCCCTTACCAAATGTGTGATCTTGGGCAAGTTGCTTTACTTTTTCCAAGATTCCATTTCCTCAACTATAAAAATGGAGTGATAACCTTCATTTTTTACTTCTCTCAGGGCTTGTGGTGAAGATACAATTAAAGAACAGATGAAAAGGGCCTTGACAACTGTCAGGTACTACACAATATTGAGTGTTATCATTGATTGAAAAAAATATATGACGTTCAACTGGATGCTCTCCATTGTGAGTGATAATAAAGGTTTCTAGGCACCTTTCAGGTAGAAGATGTGCTACTAAAAAAATCTAGTGAAAGTAGGCTTATGCTTTTGTGTACTTAGTTGGTTAATTTATTTTTCAGCTTAATTTAACCTCTTAGTTGCCAGCCAATTTTTATAGCTCTAGTTGCCTACCATTCTATATTTGTCTATAGAAAGTCTCCTTTCCCAGGTGATTAAAAGCTAACAAGTCCCACTTTCTTATTTTTGTCTCATCTTCCTTCTCCTTTGCCTCTCTGGGGTCTGAAAAACCATTCAAGTAGTGCACACTGGCTCAGCTGCCAATCAAGTCTAGTCAATGCTGGGCTGTTTCCATGTAAACGACATTAGGGAACTCCCTAACTATGTGCATTGGAGACTTATCATGTCATTACTAGGGGCCATATGCTCTTTATAAATCGAGGCTTTGGGTACATCTGAAGTCTTTGTTCCCAGGGGGTGGTGGTGATTGGGGGTGGGGGGAGAAGTTAAGAGTCCTGTTCAGGCATTCTGACAACATCACACGTTGAATTGCATTTAAACCATGAAAAGTCAGGAAGACTTACAATTACTCAGGGCATTAGATTGGACATTTTGTTGGGGATGGGGGCTAAAAACATCAGTTCATATCCCCCTCCCCCCTTTCTTGGCCAAAAAAAGTTCAGCTGGAGTATGATGCCAATTCTGTGTTGTTAGCACTGGGGTAGGAGGTGGATGGTGATTTGGAGCCTACATCCTAGGGGGAAAAGAAAGTATCTGTAAATTTCAGGGAGACCAGAGTTCTCTTTGGAGATAGGTGAGTAAGAAGTCTTGGTGGTAGGGCATTAAGCCATGCCCATTCCCTTATGAATCTGAGTCACAATTTTGTACAAAGCATCCCAATTTAATTAGTTTAAAAAGGAATGCATTAGGTGACAATGAGATGCAATGTTCTCTGCTAAATGTTGGAGATACAAAGATAAAGTGAAAAATTATCTGTGCTCTCAAGGAGCTTAATTCCATTGCAAAGATACAACATGGAAACAGAGAAGTAGGGAGAACACTAATTAGATTGGGGGATCAGCAAGGCATCTCAAAAAGGGGGACAACCGCGCTGATGCAAGTTGGCAATTCTAAGAGGTGGAGGTGAGGAGGGAGGATATCTAGGTTCCAGGAAGAGCCTGACAGCAGGCGGGGAGATGAGTAGAATGCCAAGTTCAGGGAACAGTTGGTAGGCCTGTTTGACTGGAATGTAGAATATGTGAAGGGGAGTCATATAAAATAAATCTGGAAAGTAAGATGAGGATCACTCACACATTCTCCATAGTTATATCCTGACTAGCTCAGGTTACTTGTTTTCATCCCAATCATGAATAACTCCCCTCGAGATACTACTGTGCGGGAGTTATATATCCTAATGAAGGGAGTTTTATTTTAAATGTATTGGGTCAGAGATGAGTATAATGTTAAACATATAGGTAACATCTCCTTAATTTTCTCAAATAAATTAACTTTTGATCTAAATCTGATCAAATTTCATTGGTTTAAGGAATTCCCAATGTGTGGAGTGGAATTTTGGAGAAGCTTGAGCCCCTAGAAATCACTCCAATGAGCAGACAGGAGACTTGATAAGATGCTGGCAGAGAAAAAGGAAAATCCCATTTACAAATGAATCTCATTGATCCCAGCCCCTCATTTTAGAGACCAGGAAACTCAGGCTGATAAGGCACTTGGCATAGCACTTGGCATATGTTAATTGCTCAATAAGTGTGTGCTGAAATGAATTGAATTGGGTTGTTTTGGACAGAATTACAACTCAGATTCATAAAGAATGGGTATGGTCTGATGTCACCAAGCTTTCTTGCTCATTTGCCTCTGAAGGAGAGCTCAGGGCTCTCTGAAATTCACTGTTTTCTTTTTCCCTTCTGATCTAGGTCCCAAAGCAAAAATACAACGACCACCAAATACAGTGGCAATGATCATCATATCAGTTAAAAATCCAATGGCTCAGTGGATAGAGTGCCAGACCCTGCGTAAGGAAGACTCAGATACTTACTAGGTATGTGACTCTAGGCAAGTCACTCCTATTTCTCTTAGTTTCCTCATCTATAAAATGATGTGGAGAGGGAAATGGCAATCCATTCAAGTACCTTTGCCAAGAAAACCCCAAATGGGGCCAGGAAGAGTCAGACACAACTAAAATGACTGAACAACTGAAAACATCTTTAGAGTGACAGGGCAGCACAAAGAACTCAGTGCTATCTGGATGTTCTGCCCTTCCTTTCCCCACTAATATTTCCTTTTATGGCTTCTCTCTTTTGAAACTTGATTTATCCAGCACATTCATGCAAAAAACAAGTGTTTGTGAGTGGGGGGGGTAGGGCAGGGTGGAGAAAAATTGGGGTTCTGGAAAGGAAGAGAAGGATTAAAGAGAGAGTTTTGCTGCAACGTAGCCTTAGTGATCTAATTCACCATGGGCAGCCTAACTTCAGGGAGTACTGACTTTAAAGGGTTGCAACTCCTGAAGACAGCTGGCACTCAGCTGGTGATGCTGCCGGCTTCATATTGCCTTGGTCTATCCTATAAACACAACTGATGCTATTTAGATTAAAAAAAAAAGGGCTTGCACAGGAAATTTTTCCTCAATGCGTGGAAAAGCTGTTCGATTCCCCAAAGAAAGAGACTTGGCAAGTAGGTTATGAGGGAAATAGAAAGCATTGGAGCACATGAGCAAATTTTAACAACGTGCAAGTGTAACTTTTATTGCCAACAGTAGATATGCATTGGAATTTGAAGAGAGGCCTAAGTGCTAAATGCAGTTGTTTTTATCTTTGAAGAATGCTGTGGTTTCACTGTGAGATGAGTCACTTTGCTCTGATTTATCCGGTTTGTAAATGTATCTGATTTGTTTTCATTAGGGAGTTGAAAGATTTTTTTTTTTCAGGAAGGCAAACTGTGCTCTGGTAAGGATATAAAAGAAATCCAACTTTATTGAAATGCTTGAGAAAGGGAAAGCCAGGATGTCACCTGCCATGTATAATGAAGAGGGTTTTGGCAATAAGGGGAAACTTTGGATTTCACAAACCAAACACAGCATGGTGAGCTTCTGACAGCATCTTTATAAGGCCATTCTGGAGGTTGTTAAGTCAGAAATACTAGGGCTTTTGTTTCTTGTTATCTTCATTTTCTCAGATCAATTAAGTTTTAGTCTGAATCTGTGATTTTATTGATGTAGATAGAGAACTCCCAGGGAAGAAATCCTCTCTACTGAGGCTAATTTTTTTTTTTTAACATCTAATAGCCTTGGGAAGTTGCTGGTTGCACTTGTTCAGGATCAGAAAGCCAGTATGCCTCCGAACATTCAAACTCGAGTCTTTCTACTACGAGGCTGATACTCTATCAATGGTATATTAGCAAATATTTAACAACCAGCTTTCTGGAGTGGGGGGGGGAGGAGAAATATATGCCTGACAAATCTTTAAATTTAAACTGCATCATTTCCATTTTTCCCATGGCTTTGTTAAGTCTAGACAACCAACAAAACAATAAATCCACCTTTGTTTTTTTTTTTTAAACCCTTGTACTTCAGTGTATTTTCTCATAGGTGGAAGATTGGTAAGGGTGGGCAATGGGGGTCAAGTGACTTGCCCAGGGTCACACAGCTGGAAAGTGGCTGAGGCCGGATTTGAACCTAGGACCTCCTGTCTCTAGGCCTGACTTTCATTCCACTGAGCTACCCAGCTGCCCCTCCACCTTTGTTTTGTAGTGTTTGTTTGCCAGTTTCTAGTTTTAAGTGCTACACCAAAATTTTAACAATAGACTCTAGGCACCACTATTCTTAGTCCTATACCATGCTGTCTTTCTCAAATCATTTGAGCTCCCATAATTAGAGATAGCATTTTTCAGGTTTGTGGCCCTAGTGCCTTCCAAAGAGTGATTTTCAGTTGTTTCAGTTGTGTCTGACTCTTTGTGACTCCACTTGGAGTTTTCCTGGCAAAGACATTGTTTCGCCATTTCCTTCTCCTATTAATCTTACAGATGAGGAAACCAAGGCAAATGAGGTTAAGAGACTTGCTCATGGTCACATAGCTAGTGTCTGAGGCCAGATTTGAACTCATGTCTTCCTGACTCCAACCCAGCTCTCAATCCACTGTACCACCACACATTAGATATGTCTTTATTAAATCAAATTCAAGATTAGTCTTCATTTTAGAGAATGCCAAAACATACTCTGCAGAATCTGTTTAACCAGTTCAAGTCACCAATCAACATGCGTTTACTAAGGACCTACATTATTTTATTACTTTCATTTACCTATCTGTGTATATGATGTATCCGCATCTCTCCCTCACTCCAGTTAGAATATTAGCTCTTTGAAGCTAGAGGTTTCATTTTTGTCTATCCTCAGCACTTCATTCTGTGCCTTCTTCATAGACTCTCAAGAAATATCTGGTGGATTGAACAGCAGAGTTTGGTACACAGAGATTTTTTGTTTCGAGAATGACTTTGCTCGTAGGAATGGTACCCAAATAATTCAGAATAGGTATATTTTAGCTCTCTAATTTAAAAAAATATGCTCCTTACAAAAGAAATTGGGTTAATTAGGATATTTTTCCTTTCTTAACTTGTTTCTTCTTCTTCTTCTTCTTCTATTGCAAACTAAAGCAGCAGTATAAGATCCTTCAAAACTTTAAATGTCTCTGTATTTATTTCTATGACCCAAATCACTTTTTAATGGGAAAAAATGACTTTAGATTTCACAGTATATTAAACACACTTACTGAAAGAAAAAACGGTCCCACACAACTAGCCGAACGACTAAGGCTATTTTGAGAATTATAGACAAAATGAATATGCGCTAGAAGTTTTCCCTTTAATTCACTGGAAAGGAGGGACAGTTGATCCAAGCATCATTTTAGTTAATAAGAATGGAGAGAATTGAGTTTTAAAAAAAAGAGAGAAATGTTTTCTCATCAGTAATATTTTCCCATTGTGCATGTTGTCTTTCTATGTCTATTTCCCCCTCTCTCTAGCCATTTTTAATTCTACAGAGATTGAAAACAAAACACTTTGTTTTAAGTTCAGTGGGCTGGGACGTCATTCTAGTGACTTTTTACCCGTGAAGAATTTATCAGACTCTTTTCCCTTCTTGTCTCCATTACTTGGCAGGGCTAAAAAGTCTGTTTTCAACCCTGGCATACCTAATATTTAGGAAGGTAACACTTTTGTAGCAGATTTGAAAGAGTTCCCAACAAGACCTCGTGGCTTTAGTCAACCATGTTTCCTCTTCTTCTATCATTTGTTGGAAAAATCCTTTGCTATCTCTTCTTGGTTCACTGTCCTTTGTTAGCCACAAAAGGCAGATTTTCTTTTGCAAATCCTTAGTAATTAAATGAGTACTTCAGTCGCTCTAGCCTTCAATGGCCTTGTTTCCTAGGTTTTGCCTTTGACAGTCATATTTTGCAAAGGCCCCTGAGATGACTGGGCATCTTACCCTACTTAACACTAAACCAATTGATGGCCGCGCACCCTGCATGAAGGAGGAAAAGATTCATTAAGGGCACTTCATTAAAGAACTGAAGTGGGAAGGTCTCAATGTGCCTGAACCAACTTCAATCCAGAGGCGCTGTCTATTAGGAAGGCAACAAAGACAGTTTCGGAAACTGAACTCCAGCTCCAGTGCATCGGATTAGGAAGAGTGATGGGATTAGTGTTTAATGACTTGGGGCCGGAGACAAAGGGAATTTCCACAAAGAGGCTTAGATATGGAAGAATTAACACTCTCTATCCCAACCAGGCCTCCAATGACTTCCAACATTCTTTTCAGGCTGAAGGGAAGAAGGGGGTGGGGGGAGAAGATGAGTAAACCTCTAATACTTCCTTAACCTTTTCTTATCACAGTGGTTACAACAATTTTTTAAAACGGGAGAGAAATGAAAGATGCCTTCTGTTAGCCTTTGTACTTGGAATCGCCATCAAAAATAACAACTCACAAGCATATATAATGCTTTGTGGTTTTCAAAGGACTTTCCATTCATTTTCTCATTTGCGCTGCACCAACAATAAACAGAATAAAGTATTGAAGTTGAGCATTATCATTCCCACTTCCCTGAGGGGAAAAAACCAGGCTCTGGGAGGGAAAATACGCGAACCAAAATCGCCCAAAGGGACTTAGTTCGAGATGGAAGGGACCTCAGAGGCCATCCGGTCCAACCCCCTCGTTTTATTGATGGGGAAACTGAGATCCAGTGAGGTTAAGGGGCTTGACCGAGGTCCTAAATGGCATTTGAACCCAAATCCTGTGAATTCAGAATCGAGGCTCATCCCAGGGTAACGCCCAGTTCTTCAAAGCCAAGCCCAGTGTTCTTCCACCTTCGCTGTACTGATTACGTAAGGTGTATAAGCCTGGCCTCGGCAACAAACAGATGGGCTGAACACCTTCCCTTCCATCTCCAAACATTTTCGCCAGTTGTAAAAGAAACCCCAAACGATCATCCTTTGCAGACAGCAACAGCCAATCAGAGTAGTTTCCAAAAAGCCTTCTCCACAGTCTGGCTGCTTATCCTTACAGGTGTGGCAGGAGGGGCCCAGGGAAATCCCCCATCGCCTTGCTGGAGGTCCCCACCTGACACCAGCTGGCCCAGAGTCTGGGATTCGGGAGGCGAGAGCGAGAGCTCCGTAAAAGCGCTTAGTGAGATAGGGCGATCATTGCCATGGCAGGAGGAGATAACACCGGGAACACAAATAGTTGGAAGGTAGATTTTCAGAAAAATAGGCATTTTAAAAGTCAGCTTGGAAACTAGCAGGCGGTGCTGGATTCTGGCAAGAGGTTTTTCCTTGAATTGGACAAGAACGAGGTGTCATTCTCTAAACATGAATCCAAACTGAAGTAAGTGCCTGACCCTCAAGTAGGGGATTATTCCCTAGACTGTTAAGTAAATAGACTCCAAGCACCAAGTGCCTGCTCGCAGTAAGTATGTGATTATGTCTCTCTGCCAATGGCAGAATGCAGGTGCACGTGTTACTGTAGGCAAAAGAACGATCCAAATAGAGCAGTAAATGCTCTCGTACTGTAAACCAATTCAACGTGGCCTGATTTTTAACCAAACTAAATTACTTGCAGAAAAGCTGGGTATTCATTTCATGGGCTAGCCCATATGCGATGGTCCTGGAGCAGCTTTAGACACCAAGGTATTATTTAACCCGTGTGGTTTATCGGGACAATGGCAGCCCCCTGCCGTAATCCATTCAGGGGCAATACCGTCAGTCAGTGTGAAATTAAATACATTACAGGGTAAGAGCTTAATGCGTTTTATAGGCAGTTGTTCATCCACATCAAACTTTAGCTTTTAAAATCCTAACATTTGATCCCACGACAGGAATCATGGCTCAAGTCAGAGATTGGCACATTTTGCACTGCCAGCAAGGCAGAAAGAGGCCTTGCATCGTCTACAGCTGAAGGTACAATTGGCTGAAAGGAAACATTTTTGAATTATCTTAGTTCCTCAGAGCACCTCCAATTCCAAGTGCCCAGGCTGGCGGTCAGGTAGTGTTTGAACACCATGCTCTGGAGCTTGGCCCTTCATGGCTTGGAAGTCTGCTTTTTTGCTAACATTTTTTTTTGAAGGATCGATGTTTTCCCAGAGCAGTGAGTACTCATTTTCTTGAAGCAAAAATAATGTAGGATGTAATGGGCTTCCCTCACCTCCCTCCTTGTCCCCCCTCGACCCCAAAGTCTGTTCTTTGTTAAATTGAAAATGTGTAGAAATTTTTATAGAGATCCTCAGCTATATAAATAGCTTTGAAAATTGTTGTAACTTTAAAAACAGGTCAAAGAGGAAATTGAACAGCTAGTGAGTTTCATACCATCCAGTCAGGCTTTTTAAAGCATCACATTGGCTTGCCCTAGTAAATGGTTGCTTTTACCGTTGGGGTTTCAACTATTTCTTGAGCTGTTTGCAATCCAAAAGGGAGCCTTTATGGAATTCTGTGATAGAATATCAAACATCCACAGATACATGGAGGGCTCTCAGGCCCACATTCAGTCACCAGCAATATTCATCAGCTTCAGTTTGGGGATCAGAGGTCACTGCCACATAGATGACACTCCATGAACGCTGACAATTCCCTCCATTTCTAGTGGTTCCAGGGCTTTTTCCTAAGCACGCCTGGAGAGGCTGCCCTCACATTAGCTGTATGGTGCCTTCGAACCCTGGTTGCTGAACTTCCTCTCAGAGAATAAAAACCTAATCCGGAAGCTTTATTTGACAGGCCTTCCTTTTTAGAGATGGACTATGGAGGTACAGCTCTTTATGATATGATATGACTTAGAAGCTTTTAATCTACAAGTTCGGTGGTGTTCTCGAAGACTAGCAGCTCTGGGGCTGCCTTCTTGAAAGTGCTAACCAGTGCCTCCTTTGGGGGTTGGAAGCCAGTTAAACTCCAATGGGGCCAAAGGGGGAAAAAAAAAAGCTACCCTGGAAGGTGATACTTCTGCAGACTCTTCCAAATGTAGAGTGTGAGGAGGGAGGAAAGAAGGAGGGGTTTTAGACAAGAAGTGGAGGGGAGGTAGGTAGAAATTGCCAGGGCTAAAACAAGACTCACTTAAATCTCACATCTTCCTTGGAAAATTTCTGATGCAATCTGGAAGTATTTTAATTTCAAAAAAGAAAAAGACAGCATTTCCTCTAAGCCTCTCCATTTGTCTTTAATTCTCATATTCATTCTCTGTGAGTACCTTAGATAGGGAGTGAGGAAGCCTAAGGCCCAAAGCTATTGTGGAAGCTTTGATTTTCCTTATTGTTTCAGTCCCCATTTGCCTCCTCCTTTCTTTTCCCTTTTCAATGGATCCTTTCCCTGGATTTGTCTGTAATTAATTCCTCTTCCCCTCTTTCTTGCTTTCCCTCAATGGATTTACCCCCAGCTCCTTCTTTATCCCTTGTATTTCCCTTACTCTGGAATAAAAACAACTGTGATTCTTTTGCTCACTCTACTGTTGAGCTGGATAGGGAGGAAACACTCAGAGGCAGTTGGATTCCTAAATACTATCATAACAATGGCTTACTGCATTCTGATATAGCTTCTCATCCCTCTCTCCTAGTGGCATGTTAGGTTCTTGAGGACAGTCATGGTGACTTTCCTCAGTTACGTCTCCAGCACGATGTTAGCCTAGCAGCTAACAATTTAACTCTTACCATATGCCAAGTACTGTACTAAGCACTTTACAATGACTTTTTTTATAATCATCAATCCTCACAATACTCTAGGAGGTAGGTGCTATTGTTTAACCTATTTTTCAAATGAGGAAACTGAGGCAAACAGGTTAAGTGACTTGCCCACGGTCATACAACTAATATATGTGGCTGGATTTGAGCTCAGGACTTCCAGACTCCAGTTATTTTTTTCACTGTACCATCAGGTGGCTACCTGATCCTTGATGACAGAAGTGGATCTGTCTAGGCTTGTGGTCAACCTTTTAAGTTCAAGATGTCAGAAGATCCCGAGTCCTCAGCCCAGGATGACTGTTCTTTTGGAGTAGTCTCAGTAACTAAATAATCCAAAGCTCTTGGGGGGAAATAACTATCCCAAAGAATGGGCTCAATCCCTACCCTGACTTAGAATACATATTCTACAACAAGGACAGTGCAGAGCCTTGGTCTGAGGTGGTGAACCTATGGAATATGTGCCAGAGGAGGCACCCAGAGCCCTTTCTGTGGGCATGTGCACTGTTGCCCCAGCACAGAGTTTGCCTCAGTTTGTTACTAGAAAGCCAGAGGGACTTGGGGCCAGGCTACTCCCCTCCTCCTTGCCTAAGGATTTTTCTCACATTAGCTGCCCCTCTAAAAGATTTGCCATCACTGGCCTAGGTGAAATGTAAAATGTCGATTTGGCAGCTCTAGCAAAAACTCCATTTTGATGGCTTTAAGTCTCAATTTCTAGCAGAGTAATACAGTAGTTGTTTATCTAGTTTTTTTTTTTTTTTTGCCAGTCCATACTTGTAACAGACTTTTGTGTTAAAACAATGTCTTTGGTGGGTAGGAAATAAATACCTATCCCATATCTGTTTTGCATTGTGCATTGTATTCCTTGGTATACTCTGCTTTGATGTTTAGTGGTGTTCTAGAAGTCTAGCACCTTAGACATGAGCCAAAATTTATGTAAATCTTTTCTGGGATCCTCAGATGAGATGTAATGGGCTAAAGAATTTGAGAAAAATGGAGAATGACTTTTGTTCTGGGTCAGGGATTCTTGTCTATGGTTGCTGGGGTTCTTTGGATAGATTTTATGTTATCCTTGCTTTTAGATGGGGAATCTAATTACACACATTTTCATTAATTCTTGACTGTAATTTAGCATTCCAATTAGGAATTGAAAAGAAAATATTATTTTGAGAAGACAGCCATAGCTTTCACCAGGCTTTCAAAAGGGTACATGACTCACAAAAGGGTCCATGACCTCACTTCTAAATGGCCAGACTCCCCCAGGACTGAACCTAGTCCAGACTGCACGAGTAGGTAGATCAAGAGAGGATAGACTTCAACTGGCAACTAGAACCCTATAGCCCAGTTCCAGTCCAAGCTAGCAGTTGTATGCTGTAGAAAAAATGGCTTGATATCTGCTCGTTAAATTTTTCTCTGCCGTATAGACAGAACTGTGAGGAGACTTAGGTGACAGATGTGTGGTACCTGGTGGGTAGCTATGGTATGAATGCTAAAAGAGAACCAGAGTGGGGAAGGCGGCCTTTCTCTTTTGGTGATCTCAGTGTGCCTCAATCCTCTAGATCAGTGATTCCCAAAGTGGGCGCTACCACCCCCTGGTAGGTGCTGCAATGATCCAGGGGAGCAGTGATGGCCACAGGTGCATTTATCTTTCCTATTAATTGCTATTAAAATTAAAAAAAAAATTAATTTCCAGGGGGCTAAGTAATATTTTTTTTCTGGAAAGGCCAAAAAAGTTTGGGAACCACTGTTCTAGACCTAGAAAGCCCTCTGTCTACCAAGAAGGCAGAATCCTTATTTATCATGAGCAGCTCCAGAGAACACAAAGAATGATTGTGTTTTTACAACAGGGACTAAGGCCCTGAGAGTTTGGTATCCAGTTGCAAAGAGAGCCCTCCCCACAAAACTTAGGCTGTGACGTTTCTCATTTTCTGCAGGTAATCCATGTTGTAGGACCTTTTTTTGAATTTTTCTCATCTCCTCTGTTCAGCATGGCACTAGGTAGAGTTGAAGAACCCCCAAATAGCCTAAGTTTTATGAAGAGGCTTATAATCTTATTGGAGGTGACAATACTGGACATGCTGAATTTTGGTCCTGCCTCCTACTTAATTTAATAGCCAGCTTCAACTTCTTATCTATCAATAAGCATTTATTTAGCAGTAGGGATACAAAGGCAAAAGTGAAACTGTCCCTACCCTCAAGGAACTTAAATTCTGTTGGGAGAGACAGCATAGTCATGTCACAATAAATAGAGCAGTAAGGAAGACCTGAATTCAAATTTGGCCTTAGACACTTAATAACTATAACTGTAAGAATGTCAATTAACCTTTTTTCCCTCCTCAGTTTCTTCATCTTTGAAATGGGAATAATAATAGCACCTCCCCCTCCCCCCAGGGTAGTTATAAGGAACAAATGAGATAATATATATAAAACAGTTATCACGGTGCTTGGTACATAGTAGTTCTATAAATGTTAGCTATTGTTATTATTGTTGTTGTTGTTGTTGTTGTTACCACTGCATGAATAAGGATACAAAAACATATGAAAGGAAATTTTGGAGTGGGGGAGGAGGGCACTGACAAGTAGAGAGTTCAAGAGAGGCTTTCTATAAAAGGTAATGCTTAAAAAGGGGGGGGAAGAACACATGTAAAAATATTTCTAGCAGCTCTTTATGTGATGACAAAGAATTAGAAATGAAGAAGGTGCTCATCAGTTGGAGAACGGCTGAACAAATCATGATACATGTATGTACTGAACATTATTGGGCTCTAAGAAATTACCAAAGGAACAGTTCTGAAGAGGCCTGGGAAGACTTGTATGAACAGGTGCAGAGTAAAGTGAGTAGATCCAGGAGAACAATTTGTGTGCGTAAATATGTGGGTATATATGTGTGGAGTGTAGGGCTCTTCAAGGAGGATGAGCACCTCTGGTGTGAGGGTTCACCAAAACCTTTTCAAAAGGTCTGCTCATCCACTTTTAGTGCCTACCTTTCACTGATTTCTTACCTGTGACTGTAAGAAGCTGCAGCATGCTCATTGGTCACACCTGGTAAACCATCTCAGCAGATGGGCTAAATCAGGTTGAGGATAACCAATGGGCCACAAATCTGTTGGCGAATTTTGTGTGTGTGTGTGTGTGTGTGTGTGTGTGTGTGAATCAGTTAATTTTGTCACCTCTGCTTGCAGCTGTACCATATTTCATTGGCTCATAGGTAGAGAAAATAGAGCAATCTAACTACAGATGATGATGTCCTGGGAGGTTAAATAACTTGCCCAGATTCATGCGGATTCCTCCTTTGGCAGATCTG
Source organism: Gracilinanus agilis (assembly GCF_016433145.1). NCBI lineage: Eukaryota > Metazoa > Chordata > Mammalia > Didelphimorphia > Didelphidae > Gracilinanus > Gracilinanus agilis. Next base: position 120,304,193 of record NC_058131.1, on the reverse strand, counting down.
GCCTTACACTGTGAGTTTTAGCAGTCTTTGGAAAGTTTCCCTGAATTTCCATGCTCATTGAGGCCTGAAATTCTATGGTTACTTAATTATTTTGGTTTTAGATGCTAGGGCAAAAGAGACTCAGTTCCTTTCTTGACAGAGTGTTTTGAAAGGGAGAAAGCTAGAAGACATAGGGCCCATGAGGGAGACCCTGAAGGGTGGGAATGAGAGAATAAAGAAGAAGCTAGAGATGTCAAAGATAAATATTTCTTACTCCAGAACTTTCCCTAACGCTGACACAGCCCTTGACTTAAGGCCCTGCAGCTTTCTGTTCGTCCACTTTTCAGACTCCTCTTTTTCTTCCATTTTCATAGTCAAACTGTCAAAGGGCCATGGTTCTGAGGTTATTATCCATCTGTCTTCAGTGCAGAGAGAGCATGACAGGGAATGAAAACTGGAAAGAACCAAATTGTAAAGTGACCCAAGGCAAATGTGACTCATACGGTGATGGATTCTCCAGTCTCTCCAACCTGTTTCTTGCTTTCTAGACTCAATCTTCTGTTTGTCTTTTCTCTCCCCATCCTTTCTCACAAAATCTAGCAAGTGTTTAGATAAGCCATCAGGGCTGGCCATGCCCAAGAGCCACAGGCATGTTTGGTTTGCAATCAGAAAGCTCTAAGAATTTTCCCTTCATGGTGTTTTCACTGTTTACATGAGACTAATCCAATGGATCATTAAATGGATAAGCAAGAAACCTCCTCTCCCTATGACAGAAGAGACAAGTTCAAACAGGACACTTCCCTGAAATATAATACAAACAGTCAGATGCTGCTGGAAGTAATGAACACCCCTCTCCCAGGCACTGACCCTGGTATGGCAGACATCTCCTCTGATGTTGCTTTTATCTACATGAACTCCTTCTAGTTATACCCGGGGCTCCCGCCCTTTCCTTCTTTCCTCCACCCTCTTTCAAGCCCCCATTCACCTTTGGCCATGTGCCAATTATATTAATCAATTCCTGGTTATCTGCTCATACTTCTTTCCCATTGTTGGAGACCACTGACCACTTTTCTACTCTTAGCCCATTTGGTAGATGGGACCTAGGTAGGAGGTAGAATTCAGGATGCCCTGCGGGTGTCTAAGGTGGGGCAGAAAACTCACCAAAACACAAAACACCAAAACAGAGCAATGGTCTTAGAAGTTCTGTCTGGCAGGATGGTAAGGAAGAACCGAAATACTAGCATCCCCCAAACAATTCACTATATGGTACCTGAAGTGAAGGAGAGAGGGATGAATTGTGGATTGACTGAATTAGGGAAATAATGATTTGAGCATTATCTTGGCTGGAAAAAGAAGTAAAATTGTTCAATAGACAGAGTTGTTTTAAACAGTTCTATGAAAAAATAGTGGGATGGTGCCAGGTTAACTTAAAGAAAGAAGTGGAATGCTGTTGGCCTAATTGTCTCTTCCAACAACCTCCCAACTTTTGTACTTCTCTATAATGACATGTCGCCCTTCTACACAGAAGAAATGGAACAACTGAGAAGAAACCTTGACTGACAAATCAAAGATGGGAAAAGGGAAGGGACAGAAAGTTTCGAAAAAAGAAAACAATTGCTCTTCATGTCAAAGATGTATTATGGGCAAAATGTGATATGATAAAACACATAAATAATGAAATATATCCACTCTCCGAGCATGATTTCTGTAGTGAGTTACACTCAGTACCATTTGGAGTTACATTCAATTTCTTTTCTGCCTTTTTTTTTTTTTTTAAGGATTTGGAGAATAGTGGAGCCTAGGAGCACAAACATTTTTTGCTTGCTAATGGTAAAGCCATTTTTGTTCCACATTTTTACAAATGATATCCAGCCTAAGTCTCTTGGTGGTACTTTGAGGAACCCATTAACTCTTTCAGGTTACTTATATTATCTAATGTATTTTGGCTGTAATTTACTAAACATTGCCTGCAAAATGTTAATGTAGCTCTCCAAATGCCTAAATGACTCTGGGGAGTAACTGGGAGAACAAGACTGACTGCATTGTCTGGGAAGAGAAGGATCTGATTTTTTGTTTTGTTTTGTTAAGAGGGAATTATTAAGTTCAGCTGAGTAGCCACCTATTTGGGAAACTGTTTTTTTATTATGTCTACAGATAGACTAATCATGAGGGTGATCCATGACCATTTCCCAAAGAAGTGCGCTCCCTGGTCTTGAGTGTTAATCTTTCTCATCTTTTTTTTTTTTTTAAACCCATACCTTCTGACTTACAATTGATACTAAGTTTTGATTCTAAGACAGAGAAGTGTTAAAGAATTGGCAGTTTGGGTTAAGTGACTTGCCCAGGGTCACATAGCCAGGAAGTGTCTGAGGCCATATTTGAACCCAAGACTTCCCATCTCCAGGCCTGGTGCTCTGTGCACTGTGTTACCTAGATGCACCCTTCCTCTCCCTCCCCACCATTCTTTAACAACTATGTAACCTCAGGCAAGTCACTGATCCTCTTCTGTATTTACTTTTGTCACTTGTAAAAAGAATAGATGGAAGCAGATGATTTCTAAGGTGATTTGCAGCTCTAAAAGAAATGCTTCGATTTTAAGTTTTCCCCAAAGGCTGTTCCCCTCAGTCCTTACCTCTGAGGTATAAGTGCACTTCCTATTGTGATATTCCTGAAAGGGCAAAGACTAGAATGAAAGAACTTTTATTCTAGGGAGGACTAATTTTCTGATTGCCCTTTGAAGGCACCATCCTCATTCCTGCTATCATGTCTTCATTTCATTCCTGCTATCATGGTTGGAGGCAGCTTGGTGGCTCAGTAGATTGAGAACTAGGCCTAGAGATGGGAGGTCCTGGGTTCCTATTTGGTCTCAGACACTTCTTAACTGTATAACTCTGCGCAAGAGAAAGAAAGGAAAGAAGGAAGGAAGGAAGGAAGGAAGGAAGGAAGGAAGGGAGGAAGGGAGGAAGGAAGA
>NC_058131.1:120252576-120300905 GCF_016433145.1 Gracilinanus agilis | reverse complement strand
AGGAAGGAAGGAAGGAAGGAAGGAAGGAAGGAAGGAAGGAAGGAAGGAAGGAAGGAAGGAAGGAAGAAAAGAGGGAAGGAAGAAAGAAAGAAAGATGTATGGTATGGTAAATAGTGTGTTCAACTAGGATTCAAGAACTAGGTTTTCATCCTTCCTCTGATTCCTACTAGCTCTGTTCTCACAGGAAGTCACTTGATCTAGAAGGCTTGCTTTTATCTTCTGTAATATGGCCCTTTCAGGAATAGTAATACCTGAAATATGTATATTATCAAATAAATAATATTTGTAAAGCACTTTTTTTTTGTGTAAAGCACTTTTTAACCCAGTGTCTGGCTATGTTAAGTACGTGTTTAATAAATGCTTATTCTCTTCCCTTCCCCCAACTCATAGGATCATTTGAAGAAATGAAATAGTAAATATATGTAATTTAAAAAATAAAAAAATATGTAAAGAGCAAAGTATGGTGATTATCTGCCACTCCTCCTCATCCTCTTCTTCATTGTCCCTATTTTCCCTCTTTCTTTGTTCTTATCCTCCTCCTCTTCTTCCTCCTTTCCTCTATTCTTCTTCTTCCTCCTCCCTTCTCCCACATTCATTTCTCTTTTCACTAAATAATAAATGCTGCTTAGAGTTAGCACTATACAATTTACAAATGTTACTTGTGGTATCATTCAGTTTTGTCTTTGTATCCTACTTTTGTCTACCAGTCTAAAATACAAGTTTCTTGGGGCCAAGGGCCATGACTTGTGTCTTCCACCTTACCAAATAGAGGGAAGGGCACAAGGTAGGAGCTAACTGGTTCCCTCTCTTAAGTTAACTTGTATTAATTTATCTGTATACTGAGTTTCTTCTTACCCATCCCTCCTAGTGGCATGTTAGGGCCTTGAGGACAGTCATAATTTTGGATTTTGTCTTTGAATATCTATAACTTAGCACAGTCTGATTTGAATTAAATTGTTATGAAACAATGCCTTGTATTCAGTAGGCACTTAGTACAAGTCTATAAACTGAACCGATTTATTGAAACTTCAATTGTTTTAAAATGAAACATTCAAGAATTTTGTCCTATGAGATTTATATTCTTGGAAGCCATTCTCTTTTTTCTTTTAAAAAATGATAGTAAGGAGTTTCCTATTTCTTTAAAAAAATATATAGATGAAGACTTAGTGGAGGAGATGGAATGTGAACTGGATCTTCAAGAACCACAGCATTTTAATTTTTTGTTTTGCTTTTTTATTTTTTGTTTTGTTTTGTTTTTGTTTTGTTTTGTTTTTTAACCCTTGTATTTCGGTGTATTGTCTCATAGGTGGAAGATTGGTAAGGGTGGGCAATGGGGGTCAAGTGACTTGCCCAGGGTCACACAGCTGGGAAGTGGCTGAGGCCAGGTTTGAACCTAGGACCTCCTGTCTCTAGGCCTGACTCTCACTCCACTGAGCTACCCAGCTGCCCCCTTGTTTTGCTTTTTTAAAAAAAACTCTTACCTTCTGTCTTAGAATTGTTAATAAGTAGAGTGGTAAAGGTTAGGCAATTGGGGTTAAGTGACTTACTCAGGATCACATAGTTAGGAAGTATCTGAGGCTAAATTTGAACCCAGGCCCTCTTGAATCTAGGCCTGGCTTTCAATCTACTGAGCCACCTAGCTACCCAGGTAGCACTTTAAAGGACAGAGTTGGGAATTTATTAAGGGAATGATATGACCAAAGGCAAGAAAATATGAGTTCTATTTAGAAAATAGTGATAAGATCAATTTTTACTAGAATCAAGGGGAGTAGGAGAAGATACAATATAGCATAGTAAAGTGCAGTACAACAACAAAGCAAAACAAATTTTTGTTATTAACTGTGGGCAGAATATTGTGCTATATACTTGGAGAGTTTTAGAATTTTGATATGACACAGTCTTTGCTCCAACTTGCTCCTGTTCTAATAGGAAATGTGGATTCAAAACAGACCAAATTAAAATTCCTTTTTTTTTATAAACCATTCTTAGTTGGGGAACCAATGGTGTTCTGATAAATTCTTAACAACTGACTCTCTGGGAAAAAATACATATGACACAATTTTAAGTTTAATCTAACATTTTTGACAATTTCTTTATCACTTTTTAGATCTAGACAATCAATGAAACAATAAGCTAAGCCCTAGTTTGTAGCCTTTACCAATTTCTGAGATGTAGACATTAATACTGAAAATTTCACAAATGGTTCTCGACAGCCAGTTTGAGCTGGCTCCAGCACACTCCTGGCTGAAGTAAGTCCCGTGACTTCTTTGAGCTTGTTTCCTTATCTATAACAATTTCATTTTTGTAGTCCTGACTCACTTATCCTGTGGATCAAATTAAATAATGAAAGTAAACATACTTTGTAAACCTTGAAGCACTATTAATAATTATGCTTAGATACCACCTAGATGATGGTAATGCTTAATATTCCAAGCTGAGTGATAAAAGTGGTTGCAAAACAAAGGGCCATGTGAAATTTGAGGCAGAAAGTTGCAACCAACAAGGGAGATAAGGGAAAATTCCAAGGAAGAGGTTACATGTATGGTGGGTATTATAGGTTGGTAGGAATTTAACAGATGGAAGGAATGAAGAAGGATATTTAGGATATAGTCATCAACTTGAGGCAACTAGGTGGCACAATGAATAGAGTACTGAGCCTGGAGTCAGGAAGACATATTCTTGAGTTCAATTCTAGCCTCAGATACTTACTAGCTATGTGACCCTGGACAAATCACTTAACTATGATTTCCAAAGCTCCATTTAAGAAGAGAGCTCAATTCAGACATCTATTCATTTCTCATCTAGCTGCACTACTTCTGGACTTCTCTGAGTGATTTTTGCACTAATTACCCCCATATGTACTATTTTCAATTTCCTTTTGCGTTTTATCTCTCCTCATTAGATTGTAAGATTGAGGGAATATATTTCTTCCTCCTCTCTCCCCAGAACTTAGTAGTGTCTGGCACATTGTAGGGCTTAATAATTGTTTATTAACCATTGAGTATTTGTATATAGGAGATTTCTTTAAAGTCATTTAATCCAACCCCCTCATTTTACAAATAAGATAAAGATCTTAGCTTTGGAAATGTTGAATGTGAGAGGCCAGAGAGTATTGTTATAAATAAAAGGGTTCAAAGGAGATGTATAGATGTACAATGATGTTGATATTTCTATCTGTACTCTCCTCAGCTGCAGATGATGGAGGAACACCAACTCCAATCACCCTTGACTGCTACTGTAATTTATCCCTTTTTCTCTAACAGTTGCCCAGGAAGGACCCTCGAGAGGTTAGATAGATGGGTAACCTTTCCAGGTCCAACCTGGGGCTGGATAGATTAATATTGGGCTATTGATTTGCCTTGTTTAGGATCTGACTGAATTTGACTCCCTTCCCACGGCCCGTGATATTTTAAAGACCTCTTAGGAAGGTAGTTGTTGTTGAACACTCTTTATCTGTATTCAGGGAGAAGATAACAAGGTCAAGGATTGGGGATTGGAGACCCTATTGATCTATTATCTATAAACTAGTTTTAGTTGATTCTCTAGGATTTTTTAGGTAGACCATCATATCATCTGCAAAGAGTGATAACAGTCTCCTCATTGCCTATTTTAATACCTTCAATTTCTTTTTCTTCTCTAATTGCTACTACTAGAGTTTCTAGTACAATGTTAAGGATAGAGGTGATAATGGGCATCCTTGTTTCATGCCTGATCTTATTGGGAAAGCTTCTAATTTATCCCCATTGCATATGATGCTTGTTGATGGTTTTATATGTATACTGTTTATTATTTTTAGAAAAGGTCCTTCTATTCCTATACTTTCTAGTGTTTTCAATAGGAATGAGTGTTGTATTTGTCAAAGGCTTTTTCAGCATCTATTGAGATAATCATGTGATTTTTGTTTTTTAGCTTGTTTATATAGTCAATTATGTGGATGATTTTCCTAATGTTGAACCATCCTTGCATTCCTGGTATAAATCCCACCTGATCATGTTGGATAACCCTCATGATCACTTGCTGGAGTCTTTTTGCTAGTATTCTATTTAAGATTTTTGCATCTATGTTCATTAGAGAGATTAGTCTGTAGTTTTCTTTCTGTTTTTGGTCTGCCTGGCTTTGGAATTAGTACCATATTAGTGTCATAAAAGGAATTTGGTAGGACTCCTTTGCTTATTGTGTCATATAATTTGTATGGTACTGGGATTAGTTGTTCTTCGAATGTTTGATAGAATTTATTTGTGAATCCATCAGGCCCTGGTGATAATAATAAATGCACATAAATCATCAGCATTTCTATATATTTCCAACACATCACAGCAGCAAGAGTTAGAAAGAGAAATACCATTTAAAATCACCCTAGACAATATAAAATACTTAAGAATCTATCTACCAAAACAAACATGGGACTTTTACAAAGACAACTACAAAACACTTTCTAAGCAATTAAAATTAGATCTAAACAATTGGAAAAACATTGATTGCTCATGGGTAGGATGAGCTAACATAATAAAAATGACCATTTTGCCCAAATTAATTTACTTATTTAGTGCCATACCTATCAAACTACCAAGAAACTTTTTTACAGAATTAGAAAAAACTATGACAAAGTTCATTTGGAAGAACAAGAGATCAAGAATATCAAGAGAAATAATAAAAAAAACTTGAAGGAAGGTGGCCTAGCTTTACCAGATATTAAACTATACTATAGAGCAGTGATCATCAAAACAATATGGTGGGGACAGCTGGGTAGCTCAGTGGAGTGAGAGTCAGGCCTAGAGACAGGAGGTCCTAGGTTCAAACCCGGCCTCAGCCACTTCCCAGCTGTGTGACCCTGGGCAAGTCACTTGACCCCCATTGCCCACCCTTACCAATCTTCCACCTATGAGACAATATACCAAAGTACAAGGGTTTAAAAAAAACCCAATATGGTACTGGCTAAGAGACAGAAGGGAGGTTCAATGGAACAGACTTGGGGTAAGTGATGTCAGCAAGACAGTGTATGATAAACCCAAAGAGCCAAACTTTTGGGACAAAAACCCACTATTTGACAAAAACTGCTGGGAAAATTGGAAAACAATATGGGAGAGATTATGTTTAGATCAATATCTCATACCCTATACCAAGATAAATTCAGACTGGGTGAGTGACTTGAATATAAAGAGGGAAACTATAAGTAAATTAGATGAACACAGAATAGCATACTTGTCAGATCTTTGGGAAAGGAAAGATTTTTAAAACCAGGCAATGGTTAGAAAAAAATTACAAAATATAAAATATCAATTTCAATTGCATTAAATTAAAAAGTTTTGTACAAACAAAAACAATGCAACCAAAATCAGAAGGGAAACTACAAACTGGGAAAAAATCTTTATAACAAAAAACTCTGACAAAGGTATAATTACTCAAATATACAAGGAGCTAAATCAATTGTGCAAAAAAATCGAGCCATGCCCCAGTTGATAAATGGCCAAGGGACATGAATAGGCAATTTTCAGATAAAGAAATCAAAACTATCAATAAGCACATGAGAAAGTGTTCTAAATCTCTAATAATTAGAAAATGCAAATCAAAACAACTCTGAGGTATTACCTCACACCTAGAAGATTGGCTAAAATGACAGCAGGGGAGAGTAATGAATGATGGAGGGGATGTGGCAAAATTGGGACATTAATGCATTGCTGGTGGAGTTGTGAACTGATCCAACCATTCTGGATGGCAATTTGGAACTATGCCCAAAGAGAGCCAGAAGATTGCCTGCTCTTTGATCCAGCCATACCATTGCTGGATTTGTACCCAAAGAGATCATAGGGAAAAAGACATGTACAAAACTATTTATAGCCATGCTCTTTGTGATAGCAAGAAACTGGAAAAGGAGGGTATATCCTTCAATTGGAGAATGGCTGAACAAATTGTGGTATATACTGGTGATGGAATACTACTGTGCTGAAAGGAATAATAAACTGGAGGAATTCCACGTGAACTGGAATGGCCTCTAGGAATGAATGCAGAGTGGAAGGAACAGAACTAGGAGAACATTGTACACAGAGACTGATACACAGTGGTAAAATTGAATGTAATGGACTTCTGTACTAGCAGCAATGCAATGACCCAGTACAATTCTGAGGGATTTATGGTAAAGAATGCTACCCACATTCAGAGGAAGAACTACAGGAGTAAAACACAGAAGAAAAACAACTGCTTGAACACATGGATTGATGTAGACATGATTTGGGAAGTAAACTCTAAATGACCACTTTAGTACAACTATCAATAATATGGAAATAGGTCTTGATTGATGACACATGAAGAAACCAGTGGAAATGCTGTTGGCTATGGGAGAGGGGTGGGAGGGAGAGGGAGTAAGAACATGAATCATGTGAACATGGGAAAATTTTTTTCTAAAAAAAAAATCAAATTCTCTTCCAAAAAAAGTAAGGTAAAAATATTAGAAATGATATAGACTGGAGGGAAGAAAAGACAGAGACACAGACACCAGATTAGAAGGGTAAGACCATGATACAAGAGATAGATAGTGACAGTCTGACTGATAAGTGAGATTAGGAAGGATTAGATCCATGTTGGTGAACCTATGGCACATGTGCTGGAGGGAGCTGCTCTCCTCTCCCCCTTTGTCACACCTGAGAAAATTTTCACATCATCTGCCTCTCTGTCCAGAAGCCCTATGAGAGTGCTTCCTCTCTCCCCTGTCTGGGGTAAGAGGGAAGCTCACATTTGGCATGAGGATGGCAGTTTGGGGACTTGGTCTCTAAAAGGTTCACTATCACTGGACTAGATTAAATAGGAAACCTTTGAAAATGAAAAATCAACAAAACTTAGTGAATAATTTGATATGAATTAAGGATAGGGATAAATAAAAGAAAATAATTTTATTTGGAACTTTACAGTTTGAAAACTTCTTATTCACCACTATCCTTTAAAGCAGGTAGTGCTAATATTATCCTAACTTTATTGATAAGAAAACTCTGTCTCAGAAAATTAAGTAACTTCTCCAATATCATATGGAGGACAGCAGGTGCCAAAGTCAGGTTTCACACTTTTGACCTAAGTTTGAATTACTTATAAAATGGTGGTAAACATGAACAGAAATATTATTTAGGAGTTGGGATGGGATGGAATTAAGATAATAGATTCACATTAATAATTAGATAAAATGAAAATTAGGTACCACCTCACAATTGTCACATAGGTTAAGATGATAAATGAGGAAAATGACAAATTCTGGAGAGGGTATGGGAAAACAGGCACACTAATACCATGCTAGTGGAGCTATGAAATAGTCTAGCCATTCTGAAAAGGAATTTGGAACCATGCCCCTATTGCTACTAGATGGTATATACCCTTTATCCAGTGATACTAATAGTAGGTCTATACCTCAAAGAGATAAAAGAAAGAGGAAATGAACCCATATGTATAAGAATATTTATAGCAGTTCTTTATGTGGTAGCAAAGAATCAGAAAGTGAGAGACCCTGAACAACTGGGGAATGACTGAACAAGTTGGGGTATATGAATGTGATAGGATGCTATTGTGCTTTAAGAAATGATAAGGAGAGTCATGTCTAGAGACAGGAGGTCCTAGGTTCAAATCCAGCCTCAGACACTTCCCAGCTGTGTGACCCTGGGCAAGTCACTTGACCCCCATTGCCCACCCTTGCCATTCTTCCACCTGGGAGCCAATACACAGAAGTTAAGGGTTTAAATAAAAACAAAACAAAACAAAAAAAATGATAAGGGAATGGTTTCAGAAAAAATCTTGGGAAAAATTATATGAACTGATGTAAAGTGAAGTGAGCAGAACCAGAATAATTTATAGAGTAAAACAATATTATTAAGATAATCAACTTGGAAAGACTTAGTAATTGAACAACACAATGACCAACCACAATGCCAAAGGACTCATGATGAAATATGCTATTAAATTCCAGAAAGAGAACAGATGGACTCAATGCAGATTGAAGCACATTCTCTGTTTCTATTCCCCCCCCCTGGAACCTGGCTAATGCGGAAATTCAGATTGCATATATATATATACTTTGTTTGTAAGGGTTTTTATTTTTCTTGCCTTTTTAAAAGATGGGGGGAGGAGAAAGAAAGAAGAGAATTTGGAACCAAAAAGATAAAACTGAATTTAAGAAAAGATGATAGATTCAGTTTTAGACATGTTAAGTTTAAGATGCTTGCAGAACATTCAGGTTGAGAGATATCCCAGCAGAATTTATAAATGTGCAACTACAACATGAGAATGGAGTCAGGGCAATATGTATGTAAGTATATATGTTTATATATATATACACATATACTTGTATTATGTGTGAACATATACATATTAATATGGTCAAAACTACATATATGTATGTAGTAATAATTTATAATCCATTTACATAGATGGGATAACCGAAGCCAGCAGACTGAAGAGATTATGACATAAGATACTATGAGGAGAGGATCTGAGGGACAGAGACCATGTTGTTTTATGATTGTTGGACATAGAACGAGTTTGCAAAGACAAAGAGTTTTTTGTTTAACCCCAGGGGAGTTATGAGATCTTACCTGATCTTTGAAAAAATTCCATACAAAAGACTTACAGAAACCTAGTCAGTACTGGATCCATTCCAAGAAATCAAAGTCACTCAGTTACATAACCATATTATGACTATTAAAAATAACACACATTTGGATGACTACTTAAGATTTGAAAAGACTTTCACATATGTTATCTTACTGGATCCTTATAACAGCTCTATGAAGTAAGTGTAGAATTATGATTATTACAACTTCATAGATGATGAAACTGAGTCTCAGAGAGACTCATAGCTAGTAAGAGTTCAAGAAAGGATTTAAATCCAAGCCTTTCTGACTTCAAGTTCAGTGACATCTACTTTACTGGGCTACTTTTTCCAGACATGTGGCATAGAGAAGAAACATGTTTTTTAAATGAAGTTTTACCCATTTCATGCCATGCAGTTGCATAGCTATTCTGCCCAGGCAAGGTTGCAAAGGAATTTAAAACCTAGACTTGTTGATTTCAACCTAGAAATAGAGAGGAACCATTGGAGTTTATTGAGTGTGTATGGCTGCATTTGACATGATTAGACCTGTTTTTTGGAAGATCACTTTGGTAGTTCATTAGAGGATATACCGGAAGGGAAGAGTTTTGAGGCAGGAAGATCAAGCAGTAGCTATAGCAATAGTCTAGGAGTGAGATGATGAGCATCTTCACCAGAATATCAGATATCTGAGAGAAGACAAGTGGATTCATGTGTTATTAAGATAGACATGACATGATTTGGCAATAGATTTGATATGTGGGTTGAGAGAGAATGAGGAGTTGGTTATGATACCAAGGTTGAGATCCTGAGTAAATGGGATGGTGATGTACCTTTGACAGAAATAGGAAACCTTATAAGAAGGGAGTGTTTGGGGGAAAGAAAATTAGTTCTGTTTAAAATTCTATAAGACAAAATCTGGCCTCAGACACTTCCTAACTGTGTTATTCTAGGCAAGTTACTTAACCCCAATTGAATCAATACACAGTATTGATTCTAAGACAGAAGGTAAGGGTTTAAAAAAATTAAAAAAAAATTTCTTTAAGACATCCAGTTCAAGATGTCCAATAGGCAAGAGGAAATGTGAGACAAAATCAGGAGAGGTTGGTGCTAGACAAATAAATCTGAGAATCATCAAATAGAGATAATAATTGAATCCATGGATCAATAAAATGACCAGGTGAGACAATGCAGAGGGAGTAGAGAATAACATCCTGAATTGACGCTTAGGGTTGTATGAAAATCTAGCAAAAGAAGGACTGAAAAACTATAATAAGAGAGGTAGGAGAACCAGAAGAGAGCAAGGTCATTAAAAACTGAAAAAATAGAGGAAAATTACTTAGAAAAGAGAGCAATTCGTATATCAAAGAGGTCAAGAAGGATAAGGACTGAAAAGAGGATATTATATTAGCAATTGAGAGATTTTTTTTTTTGGAGAGCAGTTGCAGTTGAATGATCAGATTGGAAGTAGACTGAAAAGAATTTAGAAGATAGTAAGAGACAATGGAAATGTGGGGAGAGTCAAGATGGTGGAGTAGAGGAAGTATCATAGCTAAACAATCTCAGTATTTCCCTCTAAACTTTAATATAAGGCATGAAATCAGATTCTGGAGCAGCAGAGCCAAAAAAGGTCAGGATTAAATATTTTTCATGTCTAAGACAACTTAGATTGGAAAGACAGGTCTGTGACACTGAATTGGGAACTGGCTTGAAGGCCAGGTGCCAGCAACAGCAGCAGTAGGCCTTAGAAAGGGATGGCAGCATCAGTAGCTTTGGGATCTTTTAAACCCCATATAGTAAGGGGATCTGGCAACTGAATAGAGAGGGATTACAAGGAAGGGACTTCTGTGTTAGCACTGAGTGCAAGACTAAGCACTATTTATAGTTTATAGGTTATAGAACATGGTTCCATGGAGGAGAGGAAATAGCAGGAAGTCATGAAGCCCTCATGAACAGTAGCATTTGTGACTACAAGGAGTCAGAAGTTTCTTCCTGAAGAGGACCATAGTGCAGACCAGAAGAGCATAGACCACACCTTTTCTTTGATCATAACAATCTAGAAGCACCTAAAACTCCTACAACCCCAGCACTCACCTTGAAAACAGAAGCACAAGAAAGTCTGAAGCTAGGCACAGTGCATCCACAACTCTTCCCACACTGGGAACAAAGTCCAACTTTAACATAATGTTCAAAGTCAGAAACTAGACTGGAAAAATGAAAAAACAACAATAAAAAAGAACTTAACCATAAAACTCTACTATAGTGACAGGGAAGATTAAGACATAAACTCAGAAAACAACAGTGTCAAAACAGCTACAAAGTCATAAAGGAAAAAATATGAATTGAAAAGAAACACAAGAAGAATTCCTAGAAGAGCTTAAATTATTTTAGAAATAAAATTAGAGTATTAGAGGAAAAACTGGGAAAAGAAATGAGAATGATGAAAGACAATTATGGAAAAGCAAATAGTAGTTTGGTAAAAGAGTCACAAAAATAATGAAGTAAACAGCATGTTAAAAAACAGAATTTGCCAAACGGAAAAAGAGGTACAAAAGCTCATTGCAGAAAATAATCTTTTAAAAATTAGAATTGGGCAAGTGGAAGCTAATGAATCCATGAAACATCAAGAAGCAATAAAACAAAATCAAAATAATAAAATTAATATAAGAAAATGTAGAATATCTTATGAGAATTACAACTAACCTAGAAAATAGATTGAGGATAAATAATTTAATAGTTATTAGTGTACATGAAAGAATGATTAAAGAAAAAGACTAGACATCACATTTCAAAAAAATTATAAAGGAAAACTGCTCTGCTATCTTTGAATAAGAAGGCAAAAACAAAACAAGCAATAAACAAAATAATCCATTGATTACTTCCAGAAAGAGATTTCCAAATAAAAACTCTCATGAATATTATACCCTAATTCCAGGGCTCCCAAGTCAGAAAGAAAATACTTCAAGCAGTCATAAAAAAGCCATTTAAATACTGTGGGGCAACAGTCAGGATTATACAACATTTAGCAGCTACCACCTTAAAAGAGTTTAAAAGGCTTAAAATAAGATATTGAAGAAGGCAAATGAATTAGGCTTATAGTCAAGAATGATCTCCCCAGCAAAACTGAATATAATCCTTTGGGTACTTTCAAATATTTCTAATGAAAAGTCAAAACATGAATAGTAAATTTTACTTTCAAATATAAAACTCAAGAGAAGTACAAAAAGGTAAATGTGAAAGAGAAGTCATAAGGGACTCAATAAGATTAACCTGTATACAACAAGATGATACATGTAACTCCTAAGAATTACTCATTGTTAGGGCTGCTAGGAGTCTAACGGGTATGGGAGTTGTACTATGTTGGGATGATTTAAAAAAAATGAAAAAGGAATGTAGTGGACGGGGGGGGGGGGGGGGTAAGAGAGGAAGAATAGGGAAAATTATCTCCCATAAAAAGATGTAAAAAGAATAGCTTTTAGAGCAGATAAGAAAATAAAGGAGTGGGTAGCAGTTGAACCTCACTCATTTTAATTGGTTCAAAGAGGGAAGAATATATATACACACTATAGTGGGTATTGAAATCTATTTTACACAACAAGGAAGTAGGAAGGGAAGAAGATACAAGAAAATGAACAGTGATAAGAGGAAGAGAGTCTTAAGAAAGGCAGTAGCTGGAAGCATGACAGACTTTATGGGTGTGAGAAGATAAAAAGTGAGAGAGAAGGATCAAGGCAACAGCATACCAAGATTTCTGGGATAAGTCACTATTTAAGGGAAATTTTATATCTCTAAATGTGCATATCAATAGAAGAGAGAAAAAGCAGATAAATTAATTAGTTATAAAACTAGAGGAAAAAACCCCAGTAAAAGAACAAATTAAGCCCCTCTGTGATTAAACTCCAGAATTAAAATCTTTAAAATCAAAGGAGAGACTAATAAAATTGAAAATATAAAACTTTATTGAACAAAAAAGAAAACTAGGACCTGGCTTAATGTAAAAACAAAGAAACAGTAAAATCAATAAACCATTGGTTATTTTGATTTTAAAAATGAAAGAAGCAAACAAAATTACTAGAATCAAAGATGCCCCACCAATGAAGAGGAATTTAAAACAATTATTAGGAATTATTTTGCCCAATTTGTATGCCAGTAAAACTGACAATCTAAGTGAAATGTATGAATATATACAAGAAAACAAATTATCCAAATTAATAAGAGATGAAATAGGATAACTAAATTACCTTATCCTAGAAAAAAAAAGTTGAAAGAACCACACATGTATTCCTTAAGAAAATATCCCCAGGATCAGATGGATTTACAAGTGAATTCTTTAATATTTTAGGAAAAATTTATCCCAATGCAATATAAACTATTTACAAAAATAGGTAAGGAGTTTTACCAAATTCCTTCTATTAACAAATATAACTAAACCAAGAAGAGCAACAACAAAGAAAGAAAACTCTGTGCTAATTTTCCCCATAAATATCAATGCAAAAAATTTAAATAGTATTTTAGCAAGGGAATTACATCAATATATCAAAAAGATGCTACATTATAATAAGGTGGAATTTTTACTAGGAATGCAGGACTAGTTCTACCTTAGGAAAACCATAAGCATGATTGACCATATCAATAATGAAAAGAACAACCAAAAAAAAAGATTATGTATAGTAAATGCAGAAAAAGCTTTTGCCCCAAAATAACATTCATTCCAATTTAAAACACTGGAAAGCATAGGAATAAATGGGTTTTCTCTTAAAATAACAAGTAATATCTAATGGGATTAATTAAACAGGATTCTTTCCAGTAAATTCTGGAATGAATCAAAAATGTCCATTATCACCACTATTAGTTAATATTGTATTAGCAATGCTAGTTATAGCAATAAGAAAAAAAGAAGTTGAAGGGATAAAAATAAGTAATGAAGAAACAAAATCATCACTCTTTGCAGATGATATGATGGAATTCTTAAAGAACCCTAGAGAACTGATTAAAAATAACTAAAATAATTAACTTTAGCAAAGTTGCGGGATGTAAAATAAACCCATACAAATGATCAGCATTTCTACAAATTGCTAAAAAAAATGCAGTAACACATAGAAAGAGAACTGCTGACAATTTAAAATACTTGGAAGTTTATCTGCCAAGACAAAACCAGAGACTATATGAAGAATTTTCACACAAATGATTAAAGATCTGAACTATTAGAGAAATGTTTATTTCTCATGGGTTGGTCAAGCCAATATAAAAAATTACAATTTTACCTAAATTAATTTACATATTCAATGCCATTCCAAACTACTGAAAAATTGTTTCATAGAGCTATACAAAATAATAACAAAATTCAACTGGCAGAATAAAATATCAAGAATATCAAGGGAATCAATGAAAAAATGTTAAGGAAGGTAACTTACTGCTATCAGCTTTCAAACTATATTATAGAGTGATTATCAAAACAATCTCATATTAGCTGAGAAACAGAATGTACATT
This sequence comes from Gracilinanus agilis, assembly GCF_016433145.1. NCBI lineage: Eukaryota > Metazoa > Chordata > Mammalia > Didelphimorphia > Didelphidae > Gracilinanus > Gracilinanus agilis. Next base: position 120,286,848 of record NC_058131.1, on the reverse strand, counting down.
AGGTATATGGAAACAAAGTAGTAAATGACTATAGTCATCTAATGTTGGAAAACCCCCAAATTCAAGCTTTTGGGGCAAAACTCAAAAATTTTTCGGAAAACTGAAAACAGTTTGACAGAAACTATTCATAGACTAACAAGTTATACTATATACTAAGAAAGGTCAAAATGAGTAAATGATCTATATAGAAAGGGTGAAATCAAAAGTAAATTAGCAAAGTATGTCAAAATTTGCCTGTCAGATCTATGCATAAAGGAAAAATTTTAATCAAATGAGGAATAGGGAAGATCATGGGAAGTATAATGGGTAATTCTGATCACATGAAATTAAAATTTGCACACATAAAACCAAGGTAGCCAAAATTATAAGGAAGGCAGGAAACTGAGGAAAACTTTTTCACAAGTTTTTCTGACAAAGGTTTTGTTTTTCAAATATGTGGGGAATTGAGCTAAATTTATAAAAATAAGAATCATTCCTCAATTGATAAATGGCTAAAGGTTATAAATAGGCAATTTTTGGAAGAAGTTATCAAAGGTATCAACAGTCACTTGAAAAAAATGCTCCAAATCACTATTGATTAGAGAAATGTAAATTAAAATAAGTCTGAGGTTCCATTTTACATCTATCATAAACAAAAAATGCTGAAGGAGATGTGGGGAAATGAGCATACTAATGAATTGTTGATGGATTTGTGAATTGGTCCAACCATTCAGGATAATAGGTTGGAACTATGCCTAAAGGGCTATAAAACTGTGCTTGCCCTCTGATCCAGAGATACTGCTACTAAATTTGTATCCCAAAGAGTTCAAAAAAAGGGGAAAAGGGCCTATTTGTAATATATATCAGCTTTTTCATTGTAGTGGCAAAGAATATGAAATTGAGGGGATGCCCATCAATTGTTAAATGCCTGAACAAGTTGTAGTATATGATTGTCATGGAATACTATTGTGCTATCAGAAATAAGTAAAGCAGTTTCAGAAGGAGTTGGGAAAACTTCTATGAAATGGTCCAAGGTGAAGTGAACAAAACCAGGAGACCACTGTACATAGTAATAGCAATATTATAATGATGATATACTGTGAATGATTTACTTACTCTGATCAAGACAATCCAAGTCACTTCTAAAGGACCCATGATGAAAAATGCTATCTATTTCCAGAGAGAGAACTGATGAACTTTCAGTACAGATCAAAGTATACTTTTTCATTTTCTTTATATTTCTTGCTTTTCATTTTTTGCAACAAGGCTAATGCAGAAGTCCATATTGCATAATTTCACATATAAAATTGATATTACACTGCTTGCATTCTTAATGCATGGGATGGGGTTGGGAGGGAGGAAGAAAATTTGGAAATGTTAAGAAATGAATGTTGAAAATAAATTTGAAAAATAAGAAAGTAAGAAAAGGGGAAGTGGAACCAGAGATTATAAATGGCCTTTTCAAGGAATTTACACTCTAAAGGGAAGAGATATATAGGATCCTAGTAGTGGATATGGTTTGATCCAGTGGTTCCCAAACTTTTTTGGCCTACCGCCCCCTTTCCCAAAAAATATTACTTAGCCCCCTGAAAATTAATTTTTAAAAAAATTTAATAGCAGTTAATAGGAAAGATAAATGCACCTGTGGCCATCACCGCCCCCCTGGATCACTGTAGCACCCATCAGGGGGTTGTGTTTTTTTTGGAAGGGGGTTGTTTTTAAAGATGAGAGAGACTTGAGTGTGTTGATAAGCATTAGGGAAATATATGGTTGACAAGGAAAGATAGAAGGTTAGTGAAAAATTAGGGATGATTGACAAGCAATCTACTGGAGAAGATAGGATAGAATGAGATCCAGTGTGCATATATAGAGTTTTGAAATGATAAGAAGAGTCTACTCTTTCTGTGAGACAACAGTGAAGGAGGACATAGAAAAGACATCCAAGTGATACGAGACAAAAAAGAAGAGAAGAGGGAGCTCTTGGCAAAAGGCATCCTTTTTCTTCAGTGAAGTTTAAAACAAGGTTCTAAGATTCTAAGATGAGAGGGTGTTGTTTAGGGGGTACCTCTTAAAGCATAACATGACATCATGGCCAGGGAGTCAGGTGATATAAGCAAAAGAGCAAACAGCATTGTAAAGGGATGTCATGTCATAAAAAGGGAATCCATTCTCAATGAGATCCAGGAAATGGAAGAGGTGGGAAAGAGAAAAATAAGTTTCAATTGAAAACACATTTGTTAACTACAAATAAGACATTTCAGAGTAGAAAAGGCGGATAGATTTGAGTGGAAAATTTTGGGGGTAGGTAGCAGTAACATTAACAACATTTCTTTGTAATAGTACTTGAAGGGAAAAACAGCATTGACAGCTTCCTCTTTTGTCTCTCTTTTGTCTAAAGTCAAATGACTAGAATCATAAAGTCTCAGTATATGTGATGAACAGACCTCTACATATGAGGGTATCTCATCTGAAGAGTACCCTTTGTTCAATATATTCACTGCTGCCTTTCATGGTGGCCATTCATCCCATCATTTTAGACTTCTTGATTAGTGAGGACTTGACTGCCTTCAAGACATTATGGTGCAAATACCTTTCAGAGGGGGAACAAGTTAAGTGATTATTAGTTATTATCTTATTAGAGATAAGTTTATCAGATATCTTTCTAAACTTGCAATCAGCTGAAAGCCAGGCCCTGTGAGAAGTTCCTGGAAAGAAGAGATAAATGCAAGAAAAGGGAAGAGGAATCTGAAAGGAAATGTGGAAGGGTATCAGATACAAAGTTCTTCCCTTCCCAAATTTCTTCTGTATATGATAATTTTCATGTTTATGAAATTGTAGACTCTGAACTGAGAAGCTGCTTCAACTGTTCTGTTCTAGAACCAATGGCTAAAGTTCCCTGATTGCTCTCACCAAGAGCAGGTTCTGTGTTGGTGGGAATAAATGAGGTCAAGGACATGCTGAAAGGGAGCTTTAGGAAGTTATGTCCTTGCATTACTTGGAAGAGGCCAAGATTCTGCCATATCTTTCATATTGGACATGCTACCTCATTTTCACAGGCCTCATTTTATCATCTTTAAAATGAGGAGGTTAGACTCTAAGGCTCTTCCATCTTTAAATCTCAGTTTCTAGATGTGTCCAGAGAAGATAGTGTCACAATTTCACTTTCTCCCTCATATCTCCCATGTTGGTACCTTTCCACAGAATCCACTTGGAGAGAGAAGCAACTAATCAGGACCTCAGAAAGTTATTCTATCAGTGCAAAACCCAACCTAACAGTTCAACCTGCTTCTCATACATGGTAACACAGCTGTGTGCTCTTTCCAGAGAGTATCTGGCATGGATTTACCTTTGCTGAGGGGTGAGCCCTTGTTCAATGAGTCTATTGGGATATGTTCCATGTTAGTGTGCTCAGGAATTTTCCCCTGAGTTAAGAAGAGAGGACCTTCCTTTGTTGCTTTTGGAATATGCCAAGGATCTGGTTCTGGGGAATTTCAGCTGGCACTTTGTTGACAACTCCTATGTATTTGCTAGGTAGATTGGTATTTGTGGACCTGGTTCCATTGGTCACAGAATGTGCTCATAAAGTAGTAAGTAGTTGGAGCTAACTTCAAAAAGTTTTTGAATTCTCCTCAGGTCATGATTTGATCATCATCTGGAAAATTGCATGATACCTAATTATCTGGCCTCCAGTATTTGGTTTGCTCTTCCAAACTCTTGACTGCAGGTAGTTCACACATTTCAAAGACATAAAACTTAAGAGAGAAGCAGGTCATAGAAGAATGGCTGCAGAGACACTCATTTCACAAACAAGCATTTATGAAGTGCCTACTATGTGCCAGGCACTGCTAAGCTTTTTACAGATATTATTTCATTTAATCTTCATGACAACCCTGGGAAGCAGGTTTTGTTATTATCCTCATTTTACAGCAAATAGAGGTTAACTTACCCAGGGTCATGCAACTAAAAAGTGTCTTAGGCAAGATTTGAACTCAGCTATTTCAGGTCTAGTACTCTATCCACTGCATCATTTATCTGTTTTTACACTCATAACTTCAATACTCTTTGTCCTAGACAATGATCCTTAATAGACATTCATTTCATTAAGTAGACTGTCATATATTAAACTTTCAATTTTCCATGCCAGTGGATGAGAATAGTAGAATGGAAAGCTCAAAACAACAGATAATCCCCAAATAATTTCTCTTTGGCTTTAGAACATCATATGTGATTTCATTGGTAGCAGATTTATGTTCCTAATTATTTTTTGTGCAAGTAAACATGAGCTTGCATTCCCAAAGCACAGATTTGCTGTTGGCAGGAAAGTCAACCCAAGAATATGCTGGGTGTCAGGGAAAATCCACTTGGGGATTAAAAAACTTGCAGCAGGCTATTCTAAAGTGCATAATCCTTGGGTGGATAATTGAGTGTTGACTGCAGGTGAAAGAAGTGAAATGACAGGGAGGGACCAGTAGAGGGGAAAAAGAGACACATTCCAGCAATATGGATAAAATTTTACAAAAAAAAAAAAAGGTTTAAATAGAAGAAAAGGACCATTTGCTATAGCCGCTTTCACCTTGATCTGATCCTCCAAATAGCCATGATTGATAACTTCTTGATTATTTTCTTGCTGCTGCAGACCTTGAATGTTTATGCACATAAAGAATGGATTTGAAGAAAAGACATAATGCTATATTAAGTGGGAATGGCAATTAAGAATTTGAATACTTTCAAAAAAGTGTTATGTGACAATTAAGTGACAAAAAAAAGATACCATTTGTGGCAGAGAATTAACATTTAGCACATCTTTGGATTCTTAGTGTCTAGTAGTTGCATATCCCTAGTAATCCATTGGATTTGTGATTACATTGATGTGGGCATTTCTCCTCCAACATTGCATATTTCATCCCATTCAAACCTAAATATCCAGGGATTCTCTTGTCCTTATCTCTTGTTCATATCCCCATTATCTGTGGAGATAATAAGTAGCACTTACCACCTAGAGTTCTTGTGATGATCAAATGAGAACATATCTATAAAAGTATTTAAGTGTCCTGCCACATAGAAGGCACTTGAAAAATGCTTATTTCATTTTTTCCTTTCTTTACAAAACTAATCCTTCCTATCCACACTTTTTTATCTATTCTGTTTCTTTTGTATAAGGTTTGCCTATTTAAAACCATTGTTAAGCCAGATTCCATTCTACCAAGTTTCAGAGAGAGCTAAGATATCCCACACAATTTCCTCTAATGTTCTCAGTAGTTGAGATTTTTAGTTGTATGTTGTTGATCTAATTGTGAGTATTTATATCTCAACTATTAAGCACTTATTTAATACTTGTTATAGCCAATAATACCTTTTAAAACCCCCTAACTCTCTGTCTTTATAGCAAATCTAAGACAGAAGAACAGCAGTTGGGGCTAAGCGATTTGCCCAGGGTCACACAGCTAAGTAGTATTTGAGGCCAGATTTGAACATAGATCCTCCCAACTTCAGACTGGGTGCTCTATGCACTTAGCTACATAGCTGCAACCAATGATAGCCCCCAATGATAACTTCTTAATAATCTGACAACTCCACTGGAATTCTTTTTCTGTGTTTCCACTATTTCACAGCTGCAATTGGAGCCACATCCATTTCTCCCTTATTATTATTTAGTTTTTCTTACTCTTCATGATCCCATTTGGAGCTTTCTTGTTGAAGATTCTGGATTTGCTTCTCCATCTCCTTTGAAAGATGATGAAACTGAGGTAAGTGAGATTAAGGGACTTGCTTAGAATCACACAGCTAGTGAGGCCACACTTGAACTTGAGAAGAGGAATCTTCCTTATTCTAGGCCCTCACTATCCAGTGTGCCACCAGCTACCCATTTCTCCCTTTGCCTTACTTTAGATTTAATTTGAAAAATTAACCCCAAAAAGTAATCAAAGCTATCCTTTCACTTAATTATTTAATTGTTCCACTTACCTTTATACTTGGTTTGCCTTGGGCCAACTACGTTCTCCTAATCTTTCTTTGACTGTCTCATGAGTCTACCTCTTCAGATTTTCCCTAAACTTTCTGTTTTGGAAATCAGAAGTAGAAAAAAAGAGAAAAAACTCTATGATTCATTACTATTGTATGTGGTCATTGCCTTATGTTTTAGCAGAAAAGATTCCTGAGGATGAATATAAGAGTTCTAGAATGGATGATAGAGTAAAGTCATGGCATCAGTGTTTCCAAATTTCTTTAAGAAAATACTAAATGTTGGAAAATTTGGAAAACAATATGGGAGAGATTAGGTTTAGATCAACATCTCACACCCTACACCAAGATAAATTCAGAATGGGTGAATGCCTTGAATATAAAGAGGGAAACTATAAATAAGTTAAGTGAACATAGAATAGTTTACTTGTCAGATCTCTGGGAAAGGAAAGATTTTAAAACCAAGCAAGAGTTAGAGAAAATTATAAAATGTAAAATAAATGATTTTGATTATATCAAACTAAAAAGCTTTTGTACAAACAAAAACAATGTAGCCAAAATCAGAAGGGAAACAACAAACTGGGAAAAAATCTTTATAACAAAAAACTCTGACAGGGGTCTAATTACTCAAATATACAAGGAGTTAAACCAATTGTATAAAAAATCAAGCCATTCCCCAATTGATAAATGGGCAAGAGACAGGAATAGGCAATTTTCAGATAAAGAAATTAAAAGTATCAATAAGCACATGAGAAAGTGTTCCAAATCTCTAATAATTAGAGAAATGCAAATCAAAACAACTCTGAGGTATCACCTCACATCTAGCAGATTGGCTAAAACGAAAGAAGGGGAGAGTAATGAATGCTGGAGGGGATGTGGCAAAACTGGGACATTAATGCATTGCTGGTTGAGTTGTGAACTGATCCAACCATTCTGGCTGGCAATTTGAAACTATGCTCAAAGGGCTATAAAAGAATGCCTGCCCTTTGATCCAGCCATACCATTGTTGGGTTTGTACCCCAAAGAGATCATAGATAAACAGACTTGTATGAAAATATTTATAGCTGTGCTTTTTGTGGTGGTAAAAAACTGGAAAAGGAGGGTATGTCCTTCAATTGGGGAATGGCTGAACAAATTGTGGTATATGCTGGTGATGGAATACTATTGTGCTCAAAGGAATAATAAACTGGAGGAATTCCATGTGAACTGGAAAGACCTCCAGGAATTGATGCAGAGTGAAAGGAGCAGAGCCAGAAGAACATTGTACACAAAGACTGATATACTATGGTAAAATCGAATGCAATGGACTTCTGTACCAGCAGCAATGCAATGACACAGGACAGGTCTGAGGGATTTATGGTAAAGAACGCTACCCACATTCAGAGGAAGGACTGCAGGAGAGGAAACATATAAGAAAAACAATTGCTTGAACGCATGGGTTGAGGTGGACATGATTGGGTATGTAGACCCGAAACTACCACACCAATGCAACTATCAACAATTTGGAAATAGGTCTTGATCAATGACACATGTTAAAACCAGTGGAAATACGCATCAGCCATGGGGGGGGGGAGTTTGGGGGTTGAAGGGGAAAGTAAGAGCATGAATTATGTAACAATGTTAACCTTTCTAAAAAATAAATATTAATAAATATTTAAAAAATTAAAATAAAAGAAAAAACTAAATGCTCATCTTTGGATGGATCAGGAATAGAGACAAAGCATGTGGGTGAAGTTGATTTCTCTGTCTTCTTGCCTTTTCCCCCCTTTTGATTCTTATTGGAAAAGATAGCTATTAAAGTGAGTTTGGGGTTTACATATATGCAAAGGCATTTCTGAACACAATATTTCCAGATTGGCAGAAATCATTAGGGGCAACTAGGTGGTGTAAGAATAAATGAGAGCCTAGTAACCAATGTTATGATAGCGGGGAGAGAGAGAGTCTATATGGTGAGACTCTCTTCTATCTCTCCCTTCCTGCCAAATATACACTCTAGAGACTTTGAGGGGATGTCACTCCAAAACTGGGTGACGTGGATGGTCGTGCCACCCCACAGAAGTTGTGGTAGAGACTTCTCTATAAGATGAGGTATTGGGTACCCCAATCTGATTCTGAATGAAGGCGGGGTTCACGCAAGCCTCCCCTCAGGTCAGTCAACTTCACAGAAGGTGGTCTGGCTCCAAGATGGAGGCAGCCAGACTAAGCTGTGATTTCCCTCCCCCTTGTTGTCTCTCAGGCACTCTGGAACACTATCTGACTAATGAATACCTTTTATTAATATCAATTTAGGGATTGGGGAAAGGGGTGAACAGCAGAGGGATTTTGGGGTGCCCTCTTCTCTATTTCTATGGGGTCTGTCACTCGGGTGGGAACCTTGGGGTTCCCACTCCTAAGAGTCTCCCCCCTTGTCCCTTCTCCTTCTGTTTCTATTTCTGACCTTTTCTATAATTGTAAGTTAGACTGGAAAGGGTCTCTCAGCAAGGTTGGGTAATGGGGGAAGGGGACTAAGAAATTGCTCCCAAAATGGAGTCCCAAAACTTAGCTGTCTCGACAGTTGAAGTCTTGCTGGGTGAGATGCGATGGGATGCCTTTGACCAGGGAATCAGGGTTTCAATGTCCAAAGAAAGATCCTCAGGAAGCCCTCAGGACTGGATTTGAGCTGAGATGTTCTCCTCCCTCTCTCAGTCCTCCTTAGGAAGTTCCTCTTTCTCCTTCCTCCTCCTCCAGAGAATTACCAAGAGTCCTCTCTGGTCCCAACTGTCAGTAACTGTCACCAATGGCCTTCTTCTGGCTCTTTTTGTCCCATTCCCCCATCCTTACAGTATCCTGGTAGATAGAGCATTGGTTTTGGAATCAGAAGACTCATCTTCATGAGTTCAAACCTAGCCTCAGACATTTAGAAGCTATGTGTCCCTGGGCAAGCTACTTTTCCCTATTGGCCTCAGTTTCTTCATCTGTACAATGTTCTAGAGAAAGAGCTGTCAAACCATTCCAGAATATTTGCCAAGAAAACATCAAATAGATTCATGGAGAGTTGGGATCATGGAGATTGAAAACAAACAAATAATAACAACAGAAATTGAATCAGTGTAAGGACCTTAAGACAAATGCTGGTTATGCTATTTTTGGATTGATAAAAATAAAATTTTGGATCCACATAATCATAGAGCATCAGAACTATAAGTGATATTAGGGATCATCGAGTCCAGCTGCCAAGGATGTGCTACTAAATGCTTGACAACTGGATTTCTGAGAAAATTAATAGATAGATGACTATAATATATTTTAAGTTGAATCTGTATTATTAACATTTCCTCTGTCACTTTCTTAAGTCTAAGCAATCAACAAAACAGTAAATCATGCCCTGATTTGTAGTGTTTATACATTTATAGATCCATAGTGTTAATAGAGGTGTAAATGCTCGTTTTGAAAATTTAACAGTTGGCTTTCTGGAGTAGGTTCAAGCTGGCTCCAGCACATCTCTATGAGGCTGAGAGAGATTAGGTGACTTTTCTAAAGACAAACAGCTAATTAGACTTTCTAAGATAATACTCTGTGTAGAGAAAGCCATGGCTGACTCTACACTACAGAAGAGAAAGAAAGTGGTTGGCGTAGTTTACAGCTCTGTGCATGCTATAAAGTCTGTGACTCACTCCTTTCAGATGAGGTAAGTGTTGACATTAGACAATTTGGTGGGCTGCATGTATTTGTCTATTTATTTAAATGTCAGATGGAGCACTGGGAACACGTCCTAAGAGGCATGCAGGTGGTGGTCTTCAAAACACAACACTCAAAGAAGATAAAACCTTGAGATGACCAACTCTGAGTTTAACATTTCCAAGAAATCAAAAGCAAGGACATTTCATACAAATCTATAAATACTTTCAGAAGGAGTGGTGGATAGCATGATGTACCTTTAATCAAAGATCTGAGTCTGAACTTTGCCTCAGATGCTTACTAGGTGTGTGACCATAAAACAAATCTTTTAATTTTCCTGAATCTCAGTTTCCTCATATGTAAAATGGAGGAAATAACAATTGCACCTATTTATCTAATAGGGATATTGTAAGGAAAACACATCACAAACCTTAAAGCACTATAGAAACATGATTTTTTTAAAAAAAAAGACATAAATACATTAAGCCACATTTATAAGCAACTGTATTTTAAATCGAGAAGGCAAACATCCAAAAACATCCACTCTTTGAGCAAGTTCATTAATGCCCTGCCAACAACTTACTTATTCTGAAATCACAAATTATTTACATCCCAAGAAAGGCCAATATTGCCTCAGAGGAATGTTGAAGTCATGTAGTTGTGGCTTTGCTTGATATAGAACAGTAAAGAGCCAATTGCCTAATTTGACTGTAGTGAAGTCAGTGCTATACTCCTCAGTGTTATCATGTAGGTGACTAGTACTAGAAAGGATTGACCAACTTGGGCTTAGCTTTCTTTGAGGCTATCATACTGGCATCAATTCCTGCAGTTCCTTGGTTCACAAAGTGAAGTGGGAAATGAAAGCATTTCCATTGATTGCTCAAGCCCCCAATGGTTTCTGCCTCAATCAGTTAAATATTTCAGCTAAAATTAAGTGAAATTGATACACCCTCAATTCTCTATTTCCCTTTGCATATGTACACACAGAGTCCATAAAAGCCAAGTGTTTGCTTCTGGGAAAAGTTGTTTTTGCAAAGTTAATGTAGTTCAGTCAGTGTCCTAAGAAGTGATCTGCCTCTGGAAGGACTGAAGCAGAAGAGGTAAAGCACTAACTGTAATGATGTTATTCTCTGAATTCGGGATATAGGTTAAGACTCAAGCAGGCTAAATGTGTATAACTCTTCCTGTCTTTCCCAGAAATCTTTGAGAGCTGAAAAAAGATGTTGGCTTGTTCAAATCACAGGGAAATATAAACGTAGGGCAAGAAAACCACAACATCTGGAACATAAGTAAAGATTTTGCTGGAAAAGACTTGACGAACTCTGAAAACAAAGTTCTAGACTTTACTAATTTGTTTTGGCTGCAAAGTCGAGCTCCATGCAAAGCTCAAAGAGGATTTGTCTGAGGCTCCTTCTGAAGTAATAAAAAAAGCCAACATGAACCAAAATTAATGCATTGACTACGTAAACAGTCAAGATAGTTATCTGATACAGGGGAAATATTGCTATACTGAGACTTTTTGTTATTTATGGGATTATTATTGGAGGAAACAGGGCAATTAGATACCCCCTCACTCTCAGAGCAAAGGCAAGGAGGAAAGGTGTCAAACATGGTTTTTCAATTTGATTTCTTGATCATTTCATTCTTGCTACACTTTATAATTAAAACACACAGGCCCCTGTGTTCCTGTTCACTGTCAAGAAACATTTTGCTTTTCTCCTTACATATTACAAATATTTTTGTGGATTTTAAATAATATGTTAGAGTTTTATCTTGCTACATTTTTACTGGAAACAAGATTTCATTTTGATGTGGTAAGACTAAAATTCTCAATACCTGATGAGAAGAACACCATGAGGGATTTCGACCTCTTGAAGTTGGCTATCAATCAATCAGTGTGGTTCAGGAGAAGGTATGCTAACTCTGCAGTTAGAATTTCTTGGGACATTCATTCAGCTTCTGACTCTAACACTTCCCATTAAACCGTGAGCTCCTTGATAGCAAGATACACATAATAGGCACCTAGCAAATGTTTACTGACTGATCTCTATGACTTTGTGCAAGCCACTTTACCTTGAAGGTAGGTGACATGGTGGATATAGTGCTAGGCTTGGATTCAGAAAGATTTGAGTTCAAATCCCGATTCAGATACTTACTAGCTGTGTGACCTTGAACAAATCACTTGCCCTCTGTTTACTTTAGTTTCTTCAAATGAAAAATGAGAATAATAGCATCTCCTTTCCAGGGTGCTTGTGAGGATCAAATAAGATAGAGCATTTGGAATACAACAGAAACTATATAAATGCTAATTATTATTATTACAAATGAAAGTCTGAGGACCAAAGTTATATATGACAGGAAAGCTGTGATTTGAACTCAGGTCTTGTGATTTCAAATTAGGTGCTGTTGTTTCTATACTATTATTTTTTTCCTTCTTGTTTCATCATCTTTCTCTGTGGTCCATTATTTATTTTATTCATCTTCTCTCTATTCTATGGTAAGCTCACCATTCTTTTGGTTCTAGGTCACAGATTATTTTCTCTGTAGGGTTAAAGTCAGTTAATAGAAGGTCAGTTCTGTTTCTCATTCTAATGATATTGCCTGAGCAGGTCTGTCCTAACTTAGTTCTGGCTGAAACTACCTCTCATTGATTCCCCTTGAGCAACAGGGATGAAGCAAGGTGTCAGTTAGTTCAGTTGTGGTCACTCAGAACAGGCTGTCTGCCAACAAGGGATACCATGTGATATTAAATCCTTTGTGATAGGATTGTGTTACGATAAAGCTTCCATGGATATACATAAACAGCCATATGGAAAAGGATGAAAATCACTGCCAGTGATGTTAACATAATATTGTTCTAAAATGTAGATTAAAAATGAATAGAAGGGGGCACCCAGGTGATTGAAAGCCAGCTATAGAGCCCAGAGATCCTGGGTTCAAATCTGAATTCAAACACTCCCTGGCTCTGTGACTTTGGGCAAATCACTTAACTCCCATTGCCTGGCCCTTACCACTTTTCTGCCTTGGGAACAATATACTTTATTGATTCAAGACTGAAGGTAAAGGCTTTTTTTTTTTAAAGAAATGAATATAAAATAATCAAAATGCAATCTGTACATAAAGCTGGCTGATCCTTTGTATAGAAGAGAAACTACCAAGTACAGTCCTCCATTTTAAAAACAAACTGAATGATCTCCAGGTTGCTTCCCACCTTTTTTATTTTAAACCTGTCACTGAGAGCTCCTGGGTGACTAGAAGTGGAGACATTAGCTTTCCCTCTTTGGTAAAGAACCTGCATTTTCTTCCTTAGTGTGTTTGAGTGTCAAACTATTTTTCCCCCTTTGCTAAAAACTTGAACTGAGATTAAAGAAGACCAATGTGGGTAAGAGGTATGTCTGAGTCGGCAGCAGAGTGTGTTGGCTTCAAAGGAGGAGCATCCAGAGGGTGATTCATTCTGTAGCATTCTTTTCCTGCCAATAGTAAACTTCCATGGTATAAGGGGAGCCAAATAGTACAATAGACATTTGAGAAATTAAGCTCTAGTCCAAATTTGACTCTCTATATTTAATTGGATAGAAACCAAAACATTTTGGAGGGATATGCTATAATTTTACAGGGGATGGTTTAGGTAATGATTCTCCTATGTCATGCAAATTCAGTGTAGAATTAGGCACCCAGTGGCCATTTACTGGTCTGAGTGAAAGGATTTGGTGATCTGAGGCTACCTCCTGGTTCATGGGCATCCCTAGCAAGGAATGTATTTTTCATGACTGTAAATCTAATTTACTACCTACAGTCCTCTCTACCCCACAGTTAATGAGCCAGCAGTTGCTGATCATTAGAAGGGAAAATCATCAGAAAAGAGTAAGGAATTCTATATCACCACCCCTGTCACTGTGGGATGACTATTCCACTTTATTTCTTCAGACTGTCCTTTGGCTTTCCCTGAAATAGCCTGAGGTTATCAGAAATGCTACTGGTAACATATTCTATTTTCAGGGTCCCTGTTGCTGAAACAGTCATGTCCAATGGGGTAGGCAGATAAAGTCTCCGCTAACCATCAGATCAAGAAGCAAGCTTCTTTCACTTAAGTGGACTTGACCATGTCTACATTAATTCCCTGGCCAAATAATCCATGCTTGAGAAGAAAGGGTGCTTGTGGCAGGACACCCTGAAAGTCAACCAAGCCCAGAAAGAAACTGACATGCATCTTTGCTCTTTGGAGGCTGGTGAGTACATCACTAAGGGAGGCAAAAATAGTACTTGGGTTTTATCATATTGAATTTCCATATATTTATCATATTACCAGCCAGAAAGGCCATTCCAAAGGAGACAGCAAGAAGTTTGTTCTGTCTGTCTGGGCTATTGGCTGATTTTTTTTATGTTCGAAGAAGACTTGGGTAGAGAACTACTTACAATGCAATGCTGACTGATGCAGAGCCAGCAGGAAGAGCTTTTTGGTTGACATGGATCCTAAGGCTAGTCTATTCTTGCCAAATTCCATTGATTCACAAGATTGCAAAATGTTAAGAGTTAGAAGAGACTTCAGATAGCCCATTCAGTGTATGATATGCTCATACTAGGGTGAGGAAACTGGGAACTTTAGAATTAAAGTAACTTTGGGATGGCTGGATGACTCAGTGGATCTAGAGTGGGAGGTCCTGAATTCGAATCAGACCTCAGACATTTACTTCTTAGTTGTGTGACGCTGGGTAAATCATTAAACCCCTATTGCCTAGCCCCTACTGCTTTTCTGCCTTGGAACCAATGTATAATATTGATTCTAAGATGGAAGGTAAGGAAAAATTAAAGTAACTTATCCTAGTAAATGGCAAGTTCAGGATTAGAACTCAGGAATCCTGAGTTTACATGTAGTACCCTTTCTACTGTAATAAGCTCAGTTTGGACTCAGTTGGATCTGGGATTCCCTTATATGTTGTTCATTTGTAATAGCCCCAGAGTTTCCAGAATAACTATTGGTCAGCCCATGTATTAAAGTCATTTCCAGGATAAATTCATTCTAGCTTTCCTATCTTTCCTTGAATATTCAATTTTGATGGATTTCATCAAAATTCAAGGAAAGGATGACATTCGGAAGGGGAAGCTCTGGGACTACCTTGGCCCTATTGAAGAAAAATTAAATTCCTAACAGAACTAACTCAGAATCTTGGGTGCTAGGGAGGGCTATGGTTCATCTAGAGTTCTTTATAATGGAAGAGTAACACTTACCTGGCTCAGTCCTATCTACTCAAAGGGTTTGACTGGAACCAGTATACTTTTTAGCAATTTGAGTTTAATGAATGACTTGCTGATTCTAGTTGTGATGCAATTGCTCTGTAGTGGATGTATTGAGCATCCTTTAAAATATGTTACCTGGAGGCTTCCTGTTAAGACACTCCTTAGCTACTGTCCCCACTCAGAGATTCTCATGGGAATATTAGAATTTGATCTATATATTTTTTCCATGAAAAATTAAAGGGAAAAGTCAAAGGACCTTTACCTTCTGTGCCCAAAAGCAGGCTTACAAAAAAGACAGCTCCTACCTCTAGTAGTCTCATCTCCACTGGGTACCTATATAATCCATTTGACTCACAGCATTAGTGAAAGTATAGGTCTAGGAGTTCTAATCCAGAGCTTTCTCTCCTTATCTCCCAGGTATCCATATGGATATTTAAGCTGCTTTCCAGGAAACATAGTTTATCTTGACTCTTTGTCTTGCCATTCCTTGTTCCTCCTCTACTGGGGTTGGTGTCTCTCCCTCTTGTGTCAGTTGGAGGGACTTCAATGAGAACTCAGAAGCACAAAAACTTGGAAGGGAAAAGAATACATTTAGTCCAACTGATACTTGAACAAGCATTTTCTGGCCAATGTACCCAAAAGTTGACAGCTAGGTGGTGCAGTAGATAGAGCACTGGGTCTGGAATCAGAAAGACTCATTTTTCTGAATTCAGATCTAGCTGCAGACATTTACTAGCTGTGGGACTCTGAGCAAGCCACTTAACCGTATTTGCCTCACTTATCTGTCAAATGAGCTGGAGAAGAAAATGGCAAATCAGTCCAGGATCTTGGCCAAGAAAACCCCAAATGGAGTCACAAAGAGTTGGACATGACTGAAATGACTGAACTACTCAATAGTTAGTCATCCAGTCTTTCCTCAAAAACCTCCGCTGAGGGGGAACCCACTCATTCTAGAGGCAGCCACTTTTACTTAAAGATAATCCTAATGGTAGAAGTATTTTTTCTTGTATTAAGTCTACATTTGATTCTTTGTAGTTTTTATTCATTCCTTATACTTCTGCTCTCTGGGGCCAACCAGCACAAGATGATCCCTTCTTCTGTGTAAAGATCTTACTTATATAAAGATAATTACAATCTCTGAAAGAGATGATAGCAAGACTGAATTCCCCTTTTCCAGGTGAACATTCTGGTTTTTTTTTTAAATAGATCTTCACTTTTGTAGAGAACTGGCCAATGAGGATAAAGCCCTTGAAGCAAGTTCTGATATTCTCTATTTAGTTCCAATTCAGCACCTGGAACTTTGAAAGCCAGTTTCGGTGCATGATGAATTAGGAGGTTCCTGCTGTGTGATGACAAAAAAAGTCTTCTAATTAGCTTTAGGTTTAGAAGAACTGATGACTGGAGGTGATGAGTCAGAAATGAATGTCTCAAGAGAATTTGCCTTTTCTTTAAGACTTAGAGTTAGAGAGATTGCTTTGAATTAATGGGGGTAGGAAGGCAGCAGGCTATTCTCTTATTTCTCTTCTGTGTTCATGTGTATCGTGTTTCTTCTTTCTTGATCCTGGATGAATTACTATTGATCTTAGAAATATTCTGATGTGAAGTGTCCAGACAATCATGTGTTTGAGAGATTGTGCGATCTCATTAGCAGTTACACTGGCAACTGGAGTCAGTAACAAAGTCCACCAAAACCAGATGCAGTAGCCATAGGAGTTGGGAAGTGCCTGAGTAGCAACACTGAGATGAATCTGACCGGGTGATGATCTTTTGGTTCTTATAACATCTGGAGAAATTTCAGAGTGGTAGCAGAGTGAACTAGCCCTCCATCTTCCCTTCTCTGGAATCTGAGCAGACTGACCAGAAAGAGTGGGAAGGGAATGGCTTCTAGAATAATAATGAGCAACAAAAGAGGAAGTAGATGCATACAAATGTGGAAAGACAGTTACTAAGGACCACATGGATTATAATCTATCATGACAGAAACAAGTCATGGATATGGAGGGGCCTATAAAATGTCCCAACTCTCCAAGCCCAGAAGAAAGCTACACCCAAAAGGAACTTCATGAGGAGTTTTATGAACACCCTTCTATTAATTAGGAACTATAAAGAATTCTTTGCCACAAGTGTTATTTATGGCGTTTGAAGATTTTTACTTTAAATTTGAAAACTCTATCCCCAAGGACCTTATCTGTGGGGGGAGAGAGCGAGAGCAAGAGAGAGAGAGAGCTTAAACTTACAGTTAGGGAAGAATATTTTATACCAACAGTTCCTCATATACCTTCTTAAATCTCTTTTCCTTAAAAGTTAATGGAGTTTAGTTGGTTGATTTGGTAGACTACCCTACTGGTAGGGTCTCAGGAATTATGTTATACTTCACAACCATTCAGGATTACATCATAGACCTCTGAGGGGATAAGTAGTAAAGAGTGCCCAGTTGGAACGAGTACAGAGGAGTAGTTACACAAGAAAGACACAGAACAAGATGGTTAACTACTTTGTTAGAGTTGGCCTTGTCTAGGGAATTTCATTCATTTTTCAGAAAACAGAAAAGAAAGAAGCTTACCTGAATTCTCACAAGGCACGTCTAGCTACTCCAGAATATATATGTCCAGCTATGTATATGTGTACATACATACATACATACATATATATATATATATATAAACACACATATATGTATATATACACACATATACATGCACAAATTGGGTTGGTTTAATACCTGTAATCTGACCTATTAGGCATATCCAGGGTATGGTTGGCTATTATGCTACTTCTTCCTTTTCTACCTTCTCTTCTTCCTTATTTCCTTCTCCCTTTTCTCCTCTTTCTTCTTCCCTCCCTCCTTCCTTCTCTCTCTCTCTCTCTCTCGCTCTCTCTCTCTCTCTCTCTCTCTCTCTCTCTCTCTCTCTCTCTCTCTTTCCTCCTTCTCCTTTTTCTTCTTTCTTTTTTCACAACTACAAATAAATATTGAATAACTTGCTCTGCTCATGACACTATGCTAAGCGAATCCAAAAACATTTATTAACTGGCTATTATGTTCCAGGTACTGCTGAATGCTGGTGAAAAGAAAGACAGTCCCTTCTGTCAAAGAGTTTACAATCCAAAGGGGAAGGCAACACACCAAAGGAGTTAGAAAAGTTGCAGGGCCATTTCATCCCATATATTGAAAACAGGCAGAGGAATATATACAAAATGGAGAGAGCTCATGCTATGGCTGTAAGCTGTGGAATATAGAAGGAAAAGACTAGGTCCCTCAACTCAAGGCTTATCTAACCACATTAAGATAAAGGGATTTACAAGACAAAGACCTGTAGGAAATTCCAACAGCTTTATCTCTGAGTCTGGGAACATCTTCTGCAGACTATCTGGATAGAAAGGAGGCTCCATCATAGCTGAATGTCCCATCCTATTCTGGCTGCTCCCTTGAAAGGTTTATAGTTTATGTGTGAATCTCAGAAGACTTCTTGTTCATTTACCCATGCTGACAGTAAAATTTCCCTTTCACATTTTATGGCCTAATCAGCATGAGTCTCTTATGTAATCAGGCTTAGATTATGGGACTTTGCAATGCCAAATTACTTGTCTTTTCACTTTGACTCTCAGAAAACTAGAAGCTCTTTGGAAATAAAGTCACTTCTAGACATTCAGTTCCTCACTATACACATAGTCCCATTCAAGGAACAGGATTGAAATAGGATTGGGATTAATTGGGATAAAAATGAACAGTAAAGAAACAAATCAATTACTGTCCATGTCACTAGGAATTATAAACTTTTCCTCTCAGAGTCCAGGGAAGAGCTTGGGTGTCAAGTCTTCCAAATTCTCAATTCCATTAGAGAAAGCATGGACACAGCATGAACCTGAGGACCTTCAAAATCCTCCTTTCAATGTTTTTCAGTTTATCTATGTTCTTCTTAAAATATGTACCTATCACAAAAAAGACAAAAATATATAAACAAAGAATAGATTATAATGGAACTTTCATTTCCTTATTTTGGAAAATTATATTTCTTTATCTAGACCAATGTCACATTAACTTTCTTGTTTATTATATTGTTTTATTGACTGAGTAAAATTGTGATCCACTAAAAGGCTCAGATCTTTTTCAGACAATTGTCTGGTTAGCCATGCCTCCTTTATCTTATACTTATGAAGCTGAATTTTGAAAATGAGTTGTAAGACTTTAGATTTATAAATGCAAACTTTCTTGTATTATATTAGACCTAATTTTCTATACTGTCTAGGTCTTTTTGAATATTGACTTTGTTATTTAATTTCTTAACTAATCCTTATTATGGCTTTATGCCATCCATGAATTTGATAGGGATTCCATTTTATCTTTAATGAAGTCATTGATAAAATGTTAAATAGCAGAGAGAGAAGCAAAGATCCCTAGGGCACTACACTAAAGACCTCATCAGTTAACAGTAAACCCTTAATGACTAATCTTTGTTAGTCATTCAGCCAGTCCCAAAGTATCTTAATTGTATTATCATCTAGTGTACAAATGATAGATAGACAGATGACAAAGCTAGGTGATAGATGAGATATAAATAGATGACAGCTTACTAGGTAGATACATGAATGAGAAAGCAAAGTTTGCATCCTGTCTCAGACACTTACTGTGTGACCAGGGACAAGGTACTTAGCTTCTCTACTCTTCAGTTTCCTCTCCTGTAAAATGAGAGGACTGGACTCTCTGACATCTACAATCATCTCTTCCAGTTCCAAATCTAGGACACTATGATCTTTGTCTTCATTGTCTTCATTGAAGTCTGTTTGCTTATGATAACCTTGATCACTTCAAGGTGAAATGAAATGACTATTATACTCACACACAAATACACACACATTTTGAACAGGTATCACCAACTCTTTTGGCAAAGATAGGGCATTGAGTACCAATCATTAAAATTAATATTTGTAAATGGCTTAATTACTATATAATTTTTAGCATCTATGCCCTCTTTTTGGCTACCACACCACTATTACTGAAGAAGTACAATGCGCCTACATGAGTTGAGACTAGCTTGTGTTATTTTCCCCTCCATCGATGAGTAAATATGCATTTAGTAAGTGGCTTCTGTGTGCTAGGTACTGTGCTAAGCACTAAAAATAGAAATGCCAGCAAAAGAAAGACTGTTCCTGTCCTCCAAAAAACTTACATTCTAATTAGAGAAGACAATACATAAAAGGGAGGTGAAATGCACCAATGAAGGTGGGAAAATGTACCTTGAATTTGGGCATGGTGGCAAAGTTTGGAGAGGCAGGAGAGGGGCTAGGAAAGGAGTGAAAGATAACTGGCTTGAGTCAGCTTCTTCCTCAAAATGGAAGCTCCAGAAGGAACTTCCAGAAGGAAGAAGGGAACATTGGGGTAGAAGAATCTTCCAGGATAAGAAGGCTGCAGAGATGAATGAATCTTCCAGGGTGGGAAGGAAGCTGGTGTATGGTGGTGAAATCCAGAGAATTATGAGTGTGGTCAAAAAAGAGTGAAGGATGGCTAGCTTAGAAACTTCCTCAAACGGAAAGTTTAGGAGGAACTCACCTACTAAGGTCACAAAGGTGGAAGGATATCCAGAGGGAAAAGGTTGTTGAAGCATGGACATGTATTTCTATTTGTTCTATTAGGGTTTATTAGGTAATAATTTCTTGTTATAGACAAATGATTAGAAACCAATAACTAGGTTTTATTATACTCTCTATAGCACCTAGCATAATTGTGCCTTGAATATAATAGGTGTTTAATACATATTTGCTGAATGAATATAAATGCAAATTTATTAGACACAAACTTCTCAGTTGCTATACATACGGCCACACACCCTACTTCTTGAATAAATGATAATAAATATGGAATATTCAAATATATCCATGATTGTGGGGAAGCTAGGTGGCTCTGTGGATTGAGATCCATGCCTATAAAGGAGAGGTCTTGGGTTAAAATTTGGCCTCAGACACTCCTAGCTTTGTGACTCTGGCTGTCATTTAACTCTAATTGCCTAGCCATTATTGTTCTTCTGCCTTGGAATTGATATTTAGTATTTTAAGAAAGAAAGAATTTTATACATCTATATCTATATATCTATGTATACCTCCATTATTTTGCCATAACTTATCACTCAACTTTATCTTATATGACACAAACTGTCAGTTGTAGCTAGATTAATCTCTCTAATATATGAAAGCATGATTAATACATTCCACCCTCTTTTCCCCCTTGCTCTTCTTGTCCTTCTGAATGAAATGCCTTCTTCCAATCTTTCTTTATCCATCTATCAAAGTCCAGCTCAGCTTCTAACTCCTCTCAGAAATTTTTACAGATCATTCTATATGTATCTGTCATGTCTTCCCACCAATGCAGCAAACTCTTTGATATTATGGACCTCACCTCTTTTGATTTCTCACAGCAGTAGACACAACATTTTATGAATAATAAGTGCTGATCCAAAATATATGATAGATGTTTAACTATTTGATTCATTTGGAGGCCAGTGACTCTTTACCTTCAATGCCATTCTTATTCTTTTCAATTTGATTCAACGATTCAATTTATTAAATAGCTAGTGTGTTCTTACCCTTCGGCACCTGACTGGTGGCAAAGAAGAGACCCTGTATTTGAGGAGATTATGATACAGGTGGTCAGTCAAAATTAGTTGATCCAAGATAATTAGAGATCAGTGGAGAAATATATAAGCTAAATGGAAGGATTTTTTTTATCTAAAAGAGTCAAGAGAGTAACTCCAATTAAACAATTTATTTTTTAAAAACTCATACCTTTTGTCTTAGTATAAATTCTAAGTCAGAAGCCCAGGCAACTAAGATTAAGTGACTTGACCAGGGTTACATAGCTAGGAAGTCAAGGCTTGGCACTCTATCTGTTATGCTACCTAGCTGCCCTCAAACATTTATTCTTTTTTTTAAAAAAGATTTATTTTTTGTTTTTTTATATATAGTAATATATAACATTACGATGATGTAATACATGTGATTTGTTATGAATATATAATAAATTGTAATAAATATGTTTATCCAAGGGAAAGAAATTCTCACATTATTTAAGTCCAAAAATCTATGTCTCATTCTTTTTTCTCCCTCCTTCCCATCCCTCTTCCCAAGAAGGCAGGTAATATGATACAGGTTGTATACATATTATAATGTAACATATTTCCTTTTTGCCATTTTTTGAAAAAAAACATATATTGCTTACAAGAGAGAAAAATTCATTGAGGAAATAAAGTGAAGAATGATATGTTTCTCTGTATTCAGACTCCAAATCTGTTTCTTCTATAGTGGTGGATATGTTTTTTTATCATGAATCCCTTGGGGTTGTCCTGGATCCTTAGCTTGTTGGTAACAATTACATCTTGAAATATTGATCTAAAAATGTTATTCTAGGAAAAATAAGAAGCAACATTGTGTTGTAGGTAGAGAATTGCTAGAAAGTCAGAAAGATCTGAGTTCAGGTGCCATTTTGGACACATTAGATATGTGACCTAGATCAAGTCACTCAACTATTTAGTGCCCCTCAGAAAACTCCAAGATTGTAAATTGAAAAGAAGCTGACAATGTTTGATTAAGAAAGTTTCTAATGGGGAGTTTCAGCCACCAATTAAATGACAGAAAGAGTACCCCTTCTTGCCAAAGTCAAAGAATACCTTGAATACCTATATGATTAAAAAAAAAAAGAAAAACAACAGAAAAGGATAAAGGAAGAAAAAAATTTTCTCTCATTTCTAAAATGATAGGGAGATATCTTATGGACCATATCAGTAGGTTGATTAGAAAGACTTTTAGTGATGATATTAAAAAGGCCGACACATTTTCCATTCTGACTGATACAACTCAAGCCCCTTCCTCCTACATAATACTCTTTTCCTATTTCTGTGTTTTTGCATCAGCTACCATCACTCCACCATCTTCATGCATGGTATACTTTTCCAGGATTAAGGAAATTTCAGTTACTCTCAACCTCAAAAAGGAAGGATGTTGTAGATTTTAATATCTGTCCCTTATTCTGAAGCCAGTGCTGCTGACTTTGGAATGGCATGTAAATTAATAAAAGTCAAGATTGCACCAGGTACTTCATCCAAAATGAGAGGAGTGTAATTAGAATCTGTTACCCTAAAAGCTATGATTAAATTTTCTTGCCTCTCACCTCATGCCCCCTCCACCAAACCAATCAGATCAAGAGAGAATAAAAGGCAGGGCTACACAAAATTTATAACCTCCCTATGTCAGCAGGTAACATGAGAAGGAGAGTGGGATACTTGGAATCGTAGTTTTTAGGGTAACAGATTCTAATGACATAATCCTCACTGTGATTCCCATGGAAAATGAACACATAGAAATCTCCCAGATTTACATGCTTAGTTTCCCTATGGGATCAGTACACATGATTAATTTACATCTCTAAAGAAAAATATAGAATAAATAATTTTGATTATATTAAATTAAAAAGGTTTTGTACAAATGAAAACAATGCAACCAAAATCAGAAGGGAAACAACAAACTGGGAAAAAATCTTTATAACAAAAAACTCTGATAGAGGTCTAATTACTCAAATATACAAGGAGTTAAATCAATTATATAAAAAATCAAGCCATTCCCCAATTGATAAATGGGCAAGGGATATGAATAGGCAATTTTCAGATAAAGAAATCAAAACTATCAATAAGCAAATGAGAAAGTGTTCTAAATCTCTAATAATTAGAGAAATGCAAATGAAAACAACTCTGAGGTACCACCTTACACTTAGCAGATTGGTTAAAATGATAAAAGGGGAGAGTAATGAATGTTGGAGGGGATGTGGCCAAATTAAAGTATTGCTGGTGGAGTTGTGAACTGATCCAACCATTCTGGCTGGCAATTTGGAACTATGCCCAAAGAGCTCCAAAAGACTGCCTGCCCTTACATCCAGCCATAACATTGCTGGGTTTGTACCCCAAAGAGATAATAGATAAACAGACTTGTATGAAAATATTTATAGCTGTGCTTTTTGTGGTGGCAAAAAACTGGAAAATGAAGGGATGCCCTTCAATTGGGGAATGGCTAAACAAATTGTGGTATATGTTGGTGATGGAATACTATTGTGCTCAAAGGAATAATAAACTGGAGGAATTCCATGTGAACTGGAACGGCCTCTAGGAATTGATGCAGAGTGAAAGGAGCAGAGCCAGAAGAACATTGTATACAGAGACTTTATACATTGTGGTAAAATCGAATGTAATGGACTTCTGTCCTGGCAGCAATGCAATGACCCAGAACACTTCTGAGTCAATTTGCTGTTTGAATCTGCATGTCCTCACTATGTGACCTGATCTCCCACAAAGAAAATAGCATTGAGAAAAGGATTTTGGCTTTGAGACATTAGTATGTTGCCTGGATTGACTATGCCCCCTACTGGCCTGGAGGGCAAAGTTCTTAATTTCTTCTATTTCCTTTTCTTTCTTTGCCTGCTTCAGCTGTCTCTTAAGGTCTATAATTGTATCATCTTTGTCTGTGTCTGATTCCTGGCTGCCCTTGCTTCCTTTTGCTTAGAATCATGTATATAGGAAGCATGCTGCCTAACATCCTCCAGTGGCAATAATTCCCACTGGGGAAAGTTCTACCTAAAGTAGTTTTGTACAGGTATCGAGGCACCCTTTACGAATTGTCAAGAATATGGTTGATTATTTCTGGGGCATGCACATCTCAGAGGCCTAAGATTGTTTCAGCTACCTCTATCACCCTATTGAGGAAGCTGCTGGGATATTCTTCTTCTCCTTGTCTCAATTTTTCAAATTTCTGCCATAAGTTAGGTCTTTTTTTCATGTAAACGCATTGCTTCTAGTAAGTCTGTTCTACATTGCACTAGGTATCTTAGGTTTGCATGAGATGTAAAGTCTAGGTCATGAGGGACCATGGGCCATGCAGTCACGTTGGAGTTCGAGCATGTCTCAGCGAGGGATTTTTCCTTTTCTGGGGGAGAGTAAAATTCTCCCAAAAGAAATTCCATATCGTCAAAATTTGTGTTAAAAAGTTTAAGTACCCTTTTCAATTCTTTTATGCTTTTGAATGGTTGGAGGAAGAATTTGGGGAAGCGTCTTCTTAAGACTTCTAGGTCATTTGGGGTAAAAGCTTTGTAGGTTTTGATGTGGACAACACCCTCCCTCAGGTTGCAATATGGCTCTATCAACTATGGGTAAAACTGTAACAGTAGTCTAGGCAGATGATTCAGTTGTTAAAGCTTGTGTGTCATTAGTAGTCTGTGGTGTTTCCATAGTTGTTGTAGTGGTCCCTAAGTATTTGAATTCTACAATCTCCAACTGGAGAATTGTATGTTTGTCCAGCTCTTTCCCTTCCCTAATTTGTTTCAGGACCCGAAAGAGCAATTTTATATTCTCCATTACTTCCACTGAGTCAGAATCAGATTTAGTTGTTGAGCTAGAGCCAATTAGTTGCCACAAATGAACCAGTACTCTTTTTAAAACAATTAGGAACTGCCCAACTATTAGAATTAGAGCCACAGCCATGGGGATAAAACAAATACATTCTGCCAATGTCATGGCAAACCATTTATAGTAGTCATATATCTCGAGCAATTGATGGACAAATCTTGGGACCTTATGGAACGAAAAGTCTATGGCTCCCTGCATCATGGAATAAATCTGAACTGAGAAGCTTGATAACATAAATATTACCCTAGCTACTCCCATTTTGCTTGATATTGTAGGCTGCTTGACCTAACTGTGCTCACCAGAATGTTATATAGATTAATGGAAGGTTATTAGGCTAATAAGAGGCTTATATTTGAGGGCTTGGGTGGCATCAGCTGGGTCTTCTAAACAGGGAGGCTATAACTTTGTACAGGATAATTTGGGTTAGCCAGAGATCGTGTGGGTCTGGCTGAGATGTTTTAGTCCACCTCCCTGTTGATAGTAGGCTCCCTTGAGGGGAGGGATAAGAAGCCCCTCCCTTCTGGAGAGAAGCTTCAAGCCCACAGGAAGTGAACCTGGTTCCCTACCTTCTGGAGAGAAGCTTCAAGCCCACAGGAAGTGAACCTGGCCAAGATGGATGCCTGGTTTAGCCCTCAGGAAACAAAGGAAAGTTAACTTTCCCCTTCAACCTTGGCCCTAGTTGATGGTATAATAAATCAACAGAAGCTCTTTGAATAAAGGCCTAGGGTTTATTAAGCCAAGGGTAAGCTGAGGGAAGAGGGTTAAGGTCAAGGGAACTAATTGCTAAGGGTGAAGCCAGTGCTGGGGGAGGGTCAGGCTGAGGGAACCAGCCCCTCAGCCAGGGATAAATTTCACTGCCCTGATATAGAAGGGTTGAGCAGATTAATAGATGATGGTGGTGGCTTGGTTTAAGGTTGTCCCTCCCTGCCTAAGGAAACTAATTTCCCACTTTCTCCTCCCCCCAAATTTCCCTCCTCCCAGGGCCCAATAGGGAGATGCAGGGGATAGCAGGATGTCTGGGTCAGGCCAAAGGAAATCAGACCCCAGGTTGGTACTCCAGGGATATTTATAGTCCCAGACTCCAATGGTTTTTTTTGCTGTGAGACCACCGGCTGGCTGGATCAACATTCCATCTCCCTAACTGTCAGGGTTGCTTCTGGTAGTTTTGGAAATGCAAGGGATTCTTGCGGCAACGGATTTATAGAAAAGAATGCTACCCACATTCAGAGGAAGAACTGCAGGAGCGGAAACACAGAAGAAAAACAACTGCTTGAACACATGGGTTGATGCAGGCATGGTTGGGGATGTAGACACTAAATGACCACACCAATGCAACTATCAATGATATGTAAATAAGTCCTGATTGATCACACATGTTAAAACCAGTGGAAATGCGCATTGGAAATGGGGGGGGGGAGTGTGAAAGGGGGTGAAGGAGAAAGTAAAAACAATAATCATGTAACCATGGAAAATTTTTCTAAAAAAATAAAATATTAAAAAAAATCTATAACTAGAGATACATACAGTTTTCTAAGGGGAAGTTACAATAATTTGGGGATAAGAGGGAAATAAAAAAGAAAGAGAACAAAATCAATGATTGCTAGGCACATTGACAAAAAGCCAATTGGGGGCAGTCTCCTTTGGCATAAGAGTGTACATTCAAAATAAATATGTCCAACCCTCCACACTTCAATTTCACTACATCCCAAAGTACATTTTGCATATTTTGGTGCAATATAGGGTTTCTGCAGGCATCTCCATGGCACCTTCTCCTAATAGTTCACTTTCTGGATTCAGGAAGGTAGCAAGT
Source organism: Gracilinanus agilis (assembly GCF_016433145.1). NCBI lineage: Eukaryota > Metazoa > Chordata > Mammalia > Didelphimorphia > Didelphidae > Gracilinanus > Gracilinanus agilis. The sequence continues at coordinate 120,259,764 of NC_058131.1, read as the reverse complement.
TTCTTATCCTAAAATTACTCTTGAACAACAAAAATTTTTATAAAAGTAGAATTTTATGACAATTACACACAGGGAATAGAACATCGATGAGATAAGCCAAGGAAGAATCAGAGCAGGTGAATTTAGAGAGTGTGAATAATTGTAGGATCCAGAACATAGTGGAAAGACAAATAGGAGTATAGGAAGACAGAGGTTTTATAGCTCTGCATAATTATGAATCATCTCTGTCCCTCTCTAAAATAAATATTTTCAATACTAGTGATCATCATTAGCATGATCAGATCATGATTTTGTCATGACTAAATATGGAACAGTTATTGTGCGAGTACAATATGGGGAGACAGAGAAAGAGAATAGAATAGTAAAAGGAAAAGTATCAATATGGATTCTGGTTTTCTGGTTTAAAGTAAATGTATGAGTTGGAAGGGGAAGTGGGTTCTAGGTACAGGGAGGCAAAATATCAGCTCCTAGTAGTAATTTTCCACAGAACATCAATACTTTGGGAATAGTAATGATAGAGCCATGGCATATGCTCCACAATTCTGAACTCTTAATCTCTACATGGGAAAGGACGGAGCTTTGGAAAAATTACAAATGCTTTTTAAACATTTACTATGTTTTGGGCACTATAATAAGAGCTAGAGATAAAAAATAGTCTTTGCCCTCCAAAAGCTCCTATTCTAATGGGGGAGAACAGAAGAGGCCCTGAGTCAAGTGGGATCAAAGTTGAGTGGTGAGTAGTGAAATTGCTGTGAGTTTATGTGAGTAGATCTTTTAGTTAGATATCAATTGAGCATAAAGCAAAGGTCTAGGCAATATGGAAAACTCAGTAGGGCTAGTATTATTCCTTGAAGAATAGCTTTATGGGGTATTTTGTTTTGTTTTTGCTCAAAGACTTCTGGGATCCCTGTGTTTTTCAAGCTCTCCTAGTCCTTGTAGGAATGATAAGCCCCAGCTAGGGGCTAATATCACCCCAGGTACATATGCCTACAATTTTTTATTATTAAAATAACTAGAATAGAATTTGATTTTTGCTATACACAAAGCATACAATTAAAAAACATCATGCTTCTCTAGCATATAGTAAAGTTAAAGAACTTGTGTTTTATTTATTTCACAAAAGCCAGATTTCATATTTGAAGATACATACTTCATTTGGAAAGATTTAATAGCATGCTTTAAATTTTTTTCTGATTATATTTAAAGTTTTAAAATAAATCTGGGTCTAACATTAATCTTAATTTATGTGAAATGAATAAAATTTCTGTATCTTCCTGATATTTTATTTTGAGTTGTTTGAACAAGTATTGATGACCAAGTTGGGCCCAAACAATATTACTCTATTACTCAGTATGTTTACTTTCATTAAATCACTGGAAGTGAAGACTTTAGTGAGTATTCAGTGAATATTGATTTTCTTTATTTTGGATTCAGTTTTGCTTCATTACACATCATCACTTTGGCCTTCTTTTTGCATTCCATTGAGGTTCCTTCCCTCAACTTCTCTGAATGCTACCCTTTTATCTTAATTTTTAAAAAGCTATTTGAAAAAGGATGAGAGAAGGTCCTAAGAAATTTGTATTAAATTTAGGATATTTTTAAAAAATGCCCATCTTCTCATTTACTGACTCTAGTATAGCATTGGTCTTAGGTGACAAGGAAATGGAAGCTGTAAGACATTAAATGACTCTTACGCACAAGTAGTAAGAATAGGAAGTGAAATGTGAACACATTTATTGGCTAACTCCAAGCCCTAAAATCTCTGTGTGCTGCTAACATGGTCTCATTTTTCTATCTATAAAATGGGAGAATAATACTTATAGTTGTCAGCTTTTATTAGGTATTTACTATTTGCCAGACACTATGCTGAACTTAGGGGTTATTAAAAAAAAATGCAAAAGACAGTCTCTGTCCTCAAGGAGTTCATGGTCTAAACTAGGAGACAACATGAAAATATCTCTGTACAAAAAAGACATTTATAGATCTCGTCTTACAGAAATGTCATGAAAATTAAATGAAATAACATGTAAAAGGTATTTTGCAAAACTTAACGTACCATAATATCAACTATATACCCTTAAATTCTTCCCTTTCACCAACTCACTCAAAACAACACCACTATAAGTGCTTGTTGGGTTAGATAATTTAAAAAAAGGGTCAATTGCCTAGAAATCACTTATAAAATTTTTGTTGCTGTTTGGTCATTTCAGTCTTCTTTGTCTTTGTGACTCCATTTGGAATGTTCTTGGCAAAGATACTGGAGTGGTTTTCCATTTTTTTCTCCAGCTCATTTCATAGACAAAGAAAGTGAGGCAAACAGGGTTAAGCAACTCACTCATGGTCATACAGCTAGTATCTGAAGCCAGATTTGAATTCAGGTCCATTCTCCCTCCAGGTATGGCACTCTATCCACGGAGCCACCTGGCTGCCCTACCTTACAAAACTACATGCTGTCTTCGAGTAGTGGAAGAGCCCTCAAAGGCTCATGTCATCTTTTCCCACAAGCATATTGATACTGATAATTCTACTGAGTTAGCCTGTTATAAATTCAAAAACTAAAATGAGGCTAATAATGAAAGGCTGAGATATAAATTGGGTAAATTCAAATGGGCTTCCTGGAGAATAAGAACATCCTTGGATATGATTTAGAAAAGAGGTCAACTCTAGGTCAGGAAGGAAAGACCCAAGCTATAGAATGCCAAGGTCTGGAATCTGAGGGAGTGGCATAATAATTAATAATAGCTAACATAACTCTTCCTAAGGTTTTCTGGGTGCTTCAGAAAAATCAACTCATTTTATCCCACAGTGACCCTGGAAGACAGATACTATTGTTATTCCCATTTTACAAATGAGAAAACCGAGTTAAAAAGTGGATAAATAACTTGCTCAGGATCACACATCTACTAAGCATCTGAGGTCACATTTGAACTCAGATCTTCCTGATTTTAGATCCAGAGCTCTAATCACTTTGCTACCTTAATAAAAGATGAAGAAAGCTGAGACTCCTTGAAATAAAGGAGTGAAAGGAAGGAGCTAGGGATTCTTAGCTTAAAAAATCAATGATTTGTGCAGAATAGAGAGGGGGAGAGATACAACAGTTGTCCTCATATTTTTGAGAGATTCAGTTTACTTTGAGTCTAAAGTATAGAACTTAAAATAGTGGATAAAAGTTACAGAAATGTGCAGCTAACCATGATTTAGGGGGGAAAAAACCAAATTTCTGAACAATTACAATTTTGCCAAACTGAAATAGTGTGCCTCAAGTGGTTCTTATTCTTTGGAATTAAAAAAAAATTGTTGTATGACCATTTGTTTGGTTGGTTGTAGGGGGAATTCTTATTAAGGTATGTGTCCTACCCTGAACAATGGGTATGACTCACTGAAGATTATGGTTTAAATCAATATTTTATCCCAAAAAGAAAAGTGCTCTCTCAACCTTATAATCTGTTTAGGAACCATTTCTCTATTGATAAGCAAGGGGCAGCCAGAAGTTATCATATACCAAACATAACATTACTAAGAATATGAGAGAAAAAGACCTTACCTGATCTGAGATTTGGACTGGATGACTTCTAATTCTGAATTTCTTATCCTAAATGCAGTGATGAAACTAGTTGAAAAACAAACAAACAAAAACTCTTACCTTCCTGGTCTTCTAGACTAGTATTGGTGAAGTATTGGCACATGTGCCCAGCCAGAATTTGGGGAGCTACTCCTTTTTCCTTCTTCTCAGTGCCAGGGGACATTTTTTTGCATACCCCACCCTTCTGTCCAGCAGCCCAAAGCAAGCACTTCCTCCCTCAGCTCTTTTGGGTAATGGGGGCAAAGGTGGAGAGGGACCACTTAGACACTTGAATTTGCCCTCTGGGCACTCAAACTTGGAAATTTTCACCAGTGCTGTTCTAGACCATCTCTTTCATTTTTCTGATAAAGGAACTGAGGCCCAGAGAGGTAGTCACTGCCACAGCACTCTACCGGTAGAGCTGGTATTCAAACCAGGTCTCTAATCTCCTTTTGTCTCAGGAGCTTGCTTCCATCCCATTGGTTGCTCTTTCTCTTGCTCTGACTACCTTTCTCCCTCTGACTCCTATTTGCCTCAATCTCCAGCACCACACAAGGACCCTAATCCAGCTCCATTCACTGTGATCAAGTTAGCTGTTTGTGTTTTGTTTCCCCAGCCTCTCCTCTTTGTATCATTTCCCTCTTTTTCATGATCTCGGTGGCTTTTTGTTCTCTTCTTATTAAAGTCCTAGATCAAGAAAAAAGAAAACTTGTACACTCATTGATCTATAAAGGACATAAAGCTTAATGGGCTCTATCTTCCAGGGATCACTTTTACAAAGTCTCCAAAGAAATAGGTCATTAATTGTAGAATTTTAGCCAGTGATGGGTGAAGATATTTTGGGAGTCAGTGAAATCTTACCTGGAAGTCCCCACATCAAACCACATCAGTAGCTACTTTCATTATCTCTTCCTGAGCCTGTTTGATTTTGGAACAGACTTCAGCAGACACGGCATACCCATGTGATAAGAGAGGTCAAGAAGGATGCCTAAACTCTTATATATCCATGACTTGCCTCCAGTCACATACAAAGCTAGGATTAGAATCCAGGTCTCCTGAGTCCCAGTCAGATGTTCCACCTTCCTCCCTAGTTTCCTTGCCATTTCCTTCTATTACTCTTCTTAACCTTAGGGTATTTATCTCAGTGAATGAATTTTTACAGATTTCAAGCAATAATTTTTTTCAAGGGAATTTAATGTTTTCAGTACATAGTTCAAATCTGAGAGATAAAAAAACCCAATTTATGTGAATTTACTGAAAATGATTCCCAAGTTAATGTTCATAAAATGTTAGTAGGAGAAGATTAATTATAGTGGTAATTAAAATGTAATATTTACTCATAAAGCCACGAATGGTACTTATAAAACCCAAACTTTCACTTCAGAAGGAGTCCCCTCTGCCCTCTTTCATATGCAGCTTGCTCTTTTAGACTGGAAACAGAATGTAGCTATAATTTTTTTTCTTTTCATATGAGAAGCAGCAAAATTGAAGATTAACTTGAGCTCAGACAAAACAATAGGGGAAAGGGCTTTGATGGCAATGCATTCAGCTATTCCAGCTCTTCAATCCTGGATAACTAAAGTTGGAAAAAATGGAAATGTTGACATTTCTTTAAACAATAAAAATTACAACTGATTGCAAAGGTGCCATGAGCTGACATTTATGGAGATTGTTCACCTATTACAAATATGAAATATCATAAGTAATTAGCTCCCAGCAATTACCTGTCCCTCGTTATTTTGCTTTTAGAATATTTTTTAAAGCTTAGGTTACTAAAATTTCAAATAATCCTGGGCGGTGCTGTCATGGTTCTTTATCCAAATGAATCGTAGACTCTTGTAAACAGTCCTATGATCTGATTTCCATTGGGACAAGAGTTGTGAAAGACAGGGGATTTGCAATGGATTTACACGTATACTGTTTCAGTTAAGTTACCAAGGTCGACTTAACAGCCCTTTTCCTCAGAGTCTTAAATACATTCGCCACCCAGCCTCTTTCTACCGCATGCAAAGAAATGGGTGATGAGATTAAAATAGGGGCCCCCTGAACTTCAGTGAAAATTCCAATTTACATTCCTTCAGCCGTCAGTTGGAGTCTCACTTAACGAGCTTGGTCAAGTTGCTGGAAAGCTGACTCTTTGCAAACATGCTACCTTGCAGGGAGGGGGCAGATGGTTTTCCTTTCAGAAGGGGTGCTGCTAGTCAGTAAGATTGGACTCTGGGGCCTGTGTGGCTGTGGGGGCTTTGCCTAAACAAGATAGCTTCAAGGGGTATTAACACTGGAAAAAAGTCCTTTCCTCCCCAACTGTCTTGCCCATGTTTTCCTCCTTTCAGAATAAAAGAAGGTTGGTCCCACACTAATAAACTGGCCTTCATAAAGGATGCTTAGCCCAGACTGAAAGCATAACAAACAAATATTAATGACACACCATTACTGGTTACATTTTCAATGAAGTTTAAATCGTCTGAGTTATGATGATTAGCTAGAAATGTACAGATAATAAAGGTAAATGAGATTCATATTTAATCCCCCAACTCTAAATGACTGGTTTGATTGTCTCATTCACTTGGCAAACAATTTCTTTTCTAAATGTTATTTCAGCCACAGATATAATTTCTTTAACACAGCAGAAAGGATCCGATTAAAATATGATACAGAGACAGCATTTACCTTGGACTGATTAATAATATGCTTTGACTGCTCCCATGTCACCAATGCTTAAAAGCATTAAGACATGCTTTTTTCTGTGTTTACTGATAGATAAATAGCTAGATGATAGATAGATAGATAGATAGATAGATAGATAGATAGATAGATAGATGGATAGGCAAATACCTTTTTTGTGCCAGGAAAACCTCTTTGATTAGTCATGCTAAACCATTGCTTAAGTGGTATACTATTCCTTGGGACTATACTTCCCCTAATCAATCATAAATTATGAGACTATTCAAAAGTAGCACTGTCTTCCCTATAAGAGATACAGAAGGATTCATCAAGGGTTTCTCTAAAACTATTAAAAATGAAATGTCCGAGCCTCTTTGGGTACACTTTTCCACCCCACGTAAGTGCTCAGTTTTTAGCTTCTGGTTACTTGGCAAAGTGATGAAAAGTTTAGAGCAAAAATCAGTGGAATTCAATCAATGTAGTTCAACAAACTGATTTTGATTATATGAAATGTTTTTGTATTAAAAGCATAAGCATTAGACCTATTATATAACCACCACATATTTTCCTCTTTACCTTGCTTATGAAGTCAAAGGCACTGAGGTCATAACATATAGTTTGGCCTAAAAAAAAAAATCCAAACACTAGTGTCCTAGAAACACGGAACATTCCGTTGTTTTGTGGTCATCGATTCCTGACCCTGAGTGAACTTACACATGATTCAATTTCTATTTAACTGGGCTCTGCCTTCAGATCAAGGACTGCTCAGATGGTAGAAAGAAAACGTGTCCTTGAAAGTAAAAAAGAAGATGCCTTTGAAAACATTCTCTTCACTAACAAATTTGAGCTTCTTAAAGATGGTCAAGACTATGCTTTTGTTCCCCACTACTTACCCTTTATCCACTTCTATTTCCTTCTCTACGATGTTTTACTCACCAGAATCTCCCCTACCCCACCCCCCC
>NC_058131.1:120052163-120252193 GCF_016433145.1 Gracilinanus agilis | reverse complement strand
CCCACCCCCACCCCCCATTTGGCATCTCTGGGAGCTAAAGCTTTAGCTTTGAGTAATTATGATGGGAAAGTTAGGCTTTGAATTTGTCATGAATTTGGGAAACTGGAAAAGCTGCAAAGTATTCCTCTACCCCATCGCCCAAAATGACAACATTCTTTAAAACTCTGCATGAAATGAAATTCAATCTAATTCTTCTTTCTTACTCATGTTACAGGACCCTTGGTGTAAAATATTACATTTTCAAGCAAAAGTGCAAAGTTAATCTATCACAATGCACCTCCAGGTGAGATTTATTAGAAGCTGTTTTCTAAAAAAAAAAAAAAAAAAAAAAAAAAAAAGGTGTGTTCTCTGTGCATATGTGTGCCATATTCATCTTATTATTATCCAGTTGAAAAATTCCCAGTGTGTGCAACGCCTCAGATATAATAGCAGGCATGCCAACAGAATATGACACTTATGCTAATCTGCACCCTGCTGTGGCAAAACATACACAAGGATTCCATTACCACATTCATTAGGCTGCAAGGCACTTCATCCTGAATAGGGATTATGAACCAGAATGGGCTGAAAACAGTTGATTGAACCCACTTAGCCAAATCTTTCTGACATTAGCCAAATCTTTCGGCACTGGGGATGAACCTGTCTCATCTTCTGTTTGGAATAAATTCTGTTATGAAAATTTATCACTGACTAGCAAGTGTCAAACCAGTCATCGCACAGGGCTGGCTATTCATTGAATTGGAGAAATCTAGTCCTGGCAACCTATCTGTTCTCTGGTCGTAAAGGATCACTTCAGCATCCATTACTATTCTTACAGGCCCTGCACCTGCTAGTTTCTTGAACACTCCCAGTCCACAATTCCTTACTGATCCCAGGAAAAGGAAAAGAATGAGTTGTCTGGTGACATAGTTGTGTGGGGAGAGGGACTAATTAGGATCAGATGAAGAAAATGGGTCAGTTGACTGTTGAGCCTCTGTGTGCTAAAGGGTGCGCTCCTGGCTATGTGATACATGAAGAATATAGTTTTTGGCAGAAAAGTGAACTCTAAATTATTTTCTTTTAAGCATCCTCAGAAACAATAAAGGAAGGAGTACAGGTTACTACTTGGGAGATATTATGGAATTTGGTGGATGCAGTCCGAAAAAGGGGATAGAGGAAAGTTTAAATCTTTTCCACATATTACATTAAAACAATCATAGTAAAAACTTCCTCCCTTTAACAAAATTTCCTCTTTTGTCTCTGTCCTTCCTTGTCCATGTGGCAGCTAAAGAGTTGTAGTCCTCCCTTGCTGTATGAAACTGCCCCTTCCAATTGACACATTCCTGAGAAAGTTAGGGATGAATCCAATTTCCACAAATCGGATCACATCCCAAAATACACCGGGGAGCCTCATAACAAAAGGAGCCCTATGATGAATCAGGTGGCACGAGTAAGATGAAGTATCCTATTGAAGCACAAACACATTTTATTTAGCTATCCCCCAAATCCAGATTTTGAGTGGTCGGTTTTTAAAAAATCTAGGCCCGTTAGCAAACGGAAAGTGGGAAGCACAAGTAAAAGCGAAGGGCCTGATTTACAGAAATGGAGCCCAGTTCTCCTCACTCCACTCCAACTCCTCTGAGGAAAATGGAAATGTCAGAGACGCAGGAGCCTCATTTTTCTTTGCATGCTTAGATTGCGTCATGTATTTGGGAAAAAGCATAACTAACCCCTTGTGTTTTCTCAAAACAAACGCCATCAATAACGACTTAGGCTGCCCATAAATCCACGGGAGGACGCGTGGATGCGCCATCAGCAGCCTACGTTCCTTGGGGTGAGGGTAGGCACGGCTGGAGGGCGAGTAAAGTGTGATTATTGCTAACCGGTCGCTGCAGCCCAGCGCCAGCGCCAGCGCCAGAGCCAACTCTGGGAGAGGGGGGCCGGCGGCCGCTGGCTTCTCCCTGTCTGCCTGCTTGGAACGAAAGCATGCAACCAACTTCTCAAGCTCGGCCTCACTGTCCAGGGAAGCAGCTCTGGAGACGACGTGGATTTTCTCAATTAGCTCCCTGCCCCACCCCCATTCCCATTTTCCAAAGTGGCCTAGTCTGGGTTTTCCAGCCCAGAAAGATAACGGGGAAGCATCAAACAGGTTGGAGGAGGCTGTTTTCTTGCTACAGGAACATGCCCCCTTGCACTGCGATTGTAATACAATCCTTCCTCTCTGGGGCCGCGCAAGCTACAGTGCAAAACTGTGTTTGAAATCTCTTTTATCATTCATCGTCTCCAGACTGAAATCATTTTTGACAACCTCTGCAGAAAACAAGCAGCTTTCTGGCTACTGGCGAGCCGATTAAAGGGAGGAAACACATGTTCACTGTCAGACAGAGCCCCTGGAGAAAGCATTGACAACCTTTTAACCCCCTTTCCCAGGGAAAGTGCCCAAATGTTTCTCTGGAACAAAACCCTCGCATTGTTTAAGCATCTTTTCATTTAATGTATCTTTTCCCCCCTCTTAAGGTGAAATGGTTAAAAAACAACCCTTCGTCTTTTCATTTTCATTTTGGTCACCGCCTGACCCTTTCATATTCTGCTAGGAAGGTGGAAGGAAGAGCGGCATTAATAATGAACAGACTTTTTTTTTTTTAATGAACTGACCCACCCATTTCCCCCCACCCTCTTGAAAATAATAGTCTGCCTACAGTCCAAATACTGACACATTGACTAGTTCACTAACCTCTTCAGTGATTTCTTCAAACCAGCCAAGAAGCTGCAGGAGTGAAATTTTCTGAACAGTAGGAAGGCTGAGTGGACATTATTAGCACGAGGAACTTTTAAGAGCTGGCCATGGAAACTTTTGTGAACTTCATGACATTGCGCCAGGAAGCTCTGTACATTACTTATGCATATGTTATCAAGCTGAATACTTTCCATAACACAGCAGCAGTGGCTGCCAGAAGAAGGAAAATGTTTGACTCCAAAGCTAAAATTGTATTTTAGATGTTGTTGTTTCTTTCTTGTTAAAACATAGGTTTTAAATGTTAGTCTTGTAATTTTCTGGCTGTCGACCCATTAACCTTCCTATAGTTTTCCCCGTTATCAGTGCCTTGGTGTGTTTTGTCTATTGTGAATTTTTTGCTTTTACAGCTGAAAGGTGCAGTTCTAGGGTAGAGAGAAGCCATAAAGTCCTTGCTCAGAAGGGGGTGAGGCTATGAGATGTACTATTGTAAACTGTTTTCTATTAATGAATAATAAAATACTAAAGCATTCAGCAGATCAGACTGCAAATGAAAAATAATTCCCTCCCCCTTTCCAAATGTAATTATTCAATTAAAAAACCCATACAAGCTTGTATTAAGTATTAAGTATTAACCATGTGTAAGTCATTGGAGATACAAAAAGGAAAAAAAAAAACCCAAAACAAACCCAGTTCCTCAAGGAGCTAGGATTCTCTCTGGATTCTAACTCAGAACTAAAAAAAAAAAAAAAAAAAAGACCAAAAACACAACAACAACGTCTTTCTCCCACCACTATCTCACAACTCTGCCCATTTCTCTTCTAAATTTTGAATTTTAAAGTCTTGATCACATTTTCTTAGTGTTTTGTTTTCAAAAAACATTTTTTTTTGCTCTTTTAGAAATCTACTACTGATCAAGATTTTACTCATTAGAGGCATTTCCAAATGAAATTTGGCAAGAAATTGTTTCAAGTGCAGTTCATATTCTTTCAGCTAACTAATACATGCTCAATTTTTTTCTAACACATATAAATTATTTTTTCTCATGAAGAAATGAGAAGAATGAAGTTATGATTTCCTTTTACCATAAACAGAAAAAAAGATATGCTGAAAACTGAATATCATTTTGGAGAAAGAAATGACCTGTGAAGTTGCTGCTAAGTTAATAGTACATCTGTCTGACCTGTGAGGTAAGTAGATTCTTTTTAGGTCCAGTTGTGAAATTGTTAAATTACATCTTGCAAGACTTCACAATGACCTGGAAAAGGTATATAGGGTCTATAAAACTATAACTCAATTTTGTCCCAATTTTGCCACTTTCATGGATTCTTTCAATATATGAAGACAAAAACCAGGCCAATGCTTCTGTCAGGAAGAACTGGCATTAAATTCTGTTTCATACCCTTACTAGCTATATGACCTAAGGAAGTCACTTAATCTTTTGCAGTCTCAATTTCTGCATATATAAAATTGTGATCTCTAAGTTTCTTTTCATCTTTAATTTTTGATATCATAAACAATTTTTCATTCAATTGGTCTGCCTCCATACAGCTTAACTTGACCGCTCAGATTAACAAATTTATTTTTCATATATGAGCTGTTAACTTTGGATTGTATCTATTGAATTATTTGTTTCTGATATCCCTGTATGTGGGAGGGAGCCATCTTTAAAATGGAAAAAAAGAAAGCCTTTTAGAAGAGCAGGAAGAGAAGGTAATCTACTATGAATATTTCTCTGACCCCCTAATCTTCTCTGTTTACTATTACTACCAACTAGACCTCTTAGGTCTATCATGCTTGAAATTCTTCTAAAAGGAATCTCTTTTATTTCACAACTTAAAATAAAACTTACAGTGCAAGCAACCCTGAAAGAAGTGTCGTTGTCTAAAACTTACTTCACCATTTTTATGTTCCAGAGCATCTGAGATTTTGTTGATGTGGATAAGTCCTTAAAGGGTACAGATTAAATTCCATCTACATCTTCTCATATGGTGTGGTTCCTATCTATATTGTCCCACAAATCTGCTGCTACACTGGGGGACCTTCTCGTTTCTTGCCATTCCATAGATATCATTGAAGGCTATTGACTATTTATTATCCCTTGACCTCTCTATATGACTAGCCCCCTCCTTTTCTTATTATACATGTTTTTGAATTTTCTACTTTGTGTGCATTGTTCATCATGCTATGTCATTTTCTCAATGATACCACTTTTTCTTGTTCATTTGTTGTGCCAGTTCAATGTCCATTTACAGTTTCTATGTAAAATATACTGATTGGGTAAATGACAGCAGCAAGATAGTTTGATAAACCCAAAGATCCCAGCTTTGGGTACAAGAACCCACTATTTGACAAAAACTGCTGGGAGAATTGGAAAACAGTATGGGACAAATTAGGTTTAGATCAACATCTCACATCCTATACCAGGATAAATTCAAAATGGGTAAATGACTTAAATATGAAGAGGGAAATTATAAACAAATTAGGTAAACATAGAATAGTATACCTGTTAGATGTATGGGAAAGGAAGGAATTTAAGACCAAGCAAGAGATAGGGAACATTACAAAATATAAAATGAATAATTTTGATTATATTAACTTAAAAAGATTTTGTACAAACAAAACCAATGCAACGTAAATTAGAAAGGAAGCAGCAAATTGATGAAAAATTTATAACAAAAACTTCTGACAAAGGTCTAATTTCTCAAATTCATAAGGAACTAAGCCAATTGTACAAGAAATCAAGACATTCCCCAATTGACAAATGGTCAAGGGACTTGAATAGGCAGTCTTCAGATGAAGAAATCAAAACTATCAATAATCACATGAAAAACTGTTCTAAATTCCTCTTGATTAGAGAAATGCAAATCATCACACACCTAGCAGATTGGCCAATATGACAGTAAGGGAAAATAATAAATGTTGGAGGGAATGTAGCAAATTTGGGACACTAATACATTGCTGGTGAAGTTGTGAATTAGTCCAACAATTCTGGAAGGCAATTTGGAATTATGCCCAAAGAGCTTTAAAAGATTGCATGATCTTTGATCCAGCAATACCACTACTGCATTTGTACCCCCAAAGAGATAATAATGAAAAATATTTGTACAGAAATATTCATAGCCATGCTCTTTGTGGTGGCAAAAAATTGGAGAATGAAGGGGTGTCCCTGGATTGGGGAATGGCTGAATAAATTGTGGTATATTACGGTGATGGAATACTATTGTGCTATAAGGAATGATGATCTGGAGGATTTTTATATGAACTTGAAGAATCTCACTGAAGTGATGCAGTGTGAAATGAGCAGAACCAAGAAAAAATTATACACAGAAAGTGAAATATTGTGAAACTATCCAATGTAATAGAATTTGTTACTAGTAGCAATGCAATAATCTAGGACACTCCTGAAGGACTTATGAGAAAGAATGCTATCCACATTGAAAGAAAGAACTCTTGGAGTAGAAACGCAAAAGAAAAACATCTGACATCACTTATCACTTGAATATATGGGTGTATGATTTGGGTTTTTGACTTTAAAAGATTGCTTTATAGAAAAATGAATAATATGAAAATAAGTATCAACTGATAACATTTGCACGACCCAGTGGAATTGCTTGTCAGCTCTGGGACTGGGCAGAGAAGAGGGGAGGGAAAGAAAATGAATCATGTAACCCTGGAAAAAATATTTTTAAAATAAATAAATAAAAATTTAAAAAACAAATAAAAATACTGATTGACTAGATCTTTGGGCTGTCCAGTTGCATATAATTGTATTGTTAAGAGTCGTTTTTCATCCATTTATTTTTTTCTTGTATAGATAGTGAAGTTTTTTTTCCAGTGGGAGGAGGGTCTTTCAGCAATTTCTTTTGATAGACAATACCATAAAAATGCTTGAGGATGGAATAAAGAATGAAAAGAAGAGAAAGAGGAATAGAATAGCTCTCTGATTGTTCTTTTGGTGACTTAAAAATAAAAATCCTTGCATCCATAGTAATAGCCACTGAATAACTAGAAAATAACATTCTTGTGACCACAGTCCTTTGCACTGTCAGTCATTTCAACAGTAGAAGCCAACATGATTTTATCAGTGGAAATGTCATTAAAGAGACATTACCATCTGGTTTGCCCCTGCACCCTAAGGACCATGAGACCTTTCCATCTGACTTGCAGCTGAAACTTTCCATGTGTATTCCAATATAATAAGAGCTCTTTGAGAGTAGGTGCTATCATAGTTTTCTATTTGTATCCCCAGAACATAGCATTGTGCTTTGCACATAGTAAGCATTTAATAAATGCTTTTAAAAATTCCTTTTTTCTTTCATTCTTGCCTTCATTTGTGTAGCACTTTTAGTTTTACAATATAATTGTGTGGTAGGTAGGATAAGTTTTTTTTTTATTACTCCCATTTTATGAGTAAGAAAATGAATGCCTAAAAAAGTTCAATAATCTGTCCAAGGTTTTATAGATAACATTTATCTGGAATTCAAACCCAGATCCCCCAACTTCAAATCTATCATCCTCACTGAACCATATATCTTCTTTTCTCTGGCATAAGGTCCCTAATTTATTACCAAGTAAAAGTTTTACCTACTTTCCCCCTCCTCTTCCCTTATCTTTTTCTTCTCTGAGTCATCTCCCCTTTCCATTTTCTTTTCTCCTACCCATCAAAAGCCTAAATGGTGACCATGAGAAGAGAAAGAGAGGTCTCAGAGTTATAGTGGCAGAGGAATGCTGACTTTACCCTTACTCTCCACCCTTACTATACTCCACCCTTACAATAATCAGTTACATCCTTCCCCAGTCTTTTTCAGGGTGATACATAAATGAGACCGAAAAAAGGTGACCTAGATAGGTATGTATGTTTATGAGGAACAGACAGTGAAAATAAACATGGCCAAACCGTTTTCTTTCTATTGCACATACTATTGGTTTTCCTCTAATTAAAAGTTACAATAGTCATTATCATTATACCCACATTTTTCTTTCTTTTAAATTTAAATCAGAACCATACTGCCTGGTAAGAATACCACATTCCATTCATTGTCTTCTTACCATCCATTCCTCTTGTTTGAGGATAGTTATCTATTCTTAGAGACAGCTTTTAAAAAATATCACAGCACTTTTTGATCAAGAAATATTCAATATTGTCAGTCTCCTTTACATCCCCAGGAGTGTCTTTTTCTCAGGAAAGTAAAGGACAATCTGGTCTCTGGCACAGAATCCCCCTGCAGTAGCCATAATGGGGAGCTTTTGTCATCTGTTTCTGTGATTTCTCCTTGTTAACTGTCATTTACATTAACAGAAGATTTCTTCATTGGAAGAAGCTTTGGGCATCAGACTGTCATCTCCCTAGTGGTGATGCAGAGTGAATCAAAGACAGTTCCATTTTCAGTTTCAGGAAGTATAAGGATGAGGACATCAGAGACCAACCTAGAGGAAAAGTTCTAGCAGCTGCAGTTGGCCCAGCAACCTACTTCCATTGTAGGCATCAGTTATGAATGACAAAAGGAAGTCTACTAAATTCACACCGACCTTAAGGAGATTTAGATCCTAAAATTTGCTCTCAAAATGCCGCAAATGATTATGGCACTAGACATAAGAATTGCTTGAAAAGGAAGAACAATTTAAACCCAATACTAGCTTTAGATTATCCAAAGGAAAATAAAAATTAATCTTATATAGTGAATAAACCAAGAATTAGAAGGAAGACTTTCTTAGAAAATGCAATCAAATATTAATGATATCCTGTCCCCTGTTCTCTTTTCCTCTTTGTCTTATATCAATCATGTCTCATATCATCTCACATCACCCAGCCCTCTGCCACTATTTCTTCCTTTGCTCCATCCTCACACACTGAGATGACCTTTCTCTCTGCCAAAGCCAACCTTTGGTATATGCACAAGTACTTCCATTCTTTCCTGGTCTCTTCAGTAGATTGTTTCCCTCTATCATCTGTTCTCTAATTTAAATGCAATCTCTTTGTCTATTGGCTGCTTTTCTACTCCCTACTAATATCCTCATGTTTTCCCCATTCTCAAAATCCTCACTTGATCCCTCCATCCCTGTTAATTATAGTCCCCATATATCAGCATATATTATCCCATATTTCTTGTGTGTTTTGTGGCTTAACTCCTAGAGAAGGCCATCTACAATAGGAGCTTCTACTTTTTTAACCTCTTTTTTTTAAACTCTCTACAAGCTGACTTCCTGCTTCACCACCTAACAAAAAAACTGCTCTCTTCAAAGTAACTAAACATCTCTTAATTGTCAAATTTAATGACCTTTTCTAAATCCATGTTATTTTTTTTAATCTCTCGGAAGTGTCTGACACTGTCAAACAACCTTTTTTCCTTAACACTCCTTTCTCCCTAGGTTTTTGTGAAATTGCTTTTTCCTCGTTCTCCTTCTCCTACCTGCTGCTTCTCAATCTGCTTTGCTGAATCTTCATTTAGATCACAAATGCCCCATCAGGCTATGTCCTGGACCCTCTTCTCTTCTTTCTCTGTACAACTTCACTTGCTTATCTCCATATGTTCAAGTATCCTTTCTATGCTGATGAATCTCAAATTTACTTATCCAGCCCTAACCTGGCTACTGACTTCCAGGCTTCTATTTACAACTACCTACTAGACATCTTGAATTAGATATCCCATAGACATCTTAAATTCAACATGTCCAAACTGAAGTGATTTTTCTGCCCCAAATGGAAGAAAAGAAAGGAAATATGTCTTGATTTTATTGTTGTTGTTATTGTTTATTTCATGGTGATTGGGGAGTAAAGGCTTACAGATTGATTTAATAGGTAGCTTGGACTTCCTTCAATTTAGTTCCCTGAAAACTAAATCCAGACTCATTGGTCAATTAAGATCTATCTTCTAAATTAATTAATAAAAAGGAGTCCCTAGTTCCAATGAATTTCATCAGACTACATCAGATACATGAATTCAAAGCAAAATACATATAAATAGAATGAAATCCCAAATAAATATCAAGAAATTGAATTGTGGGAGGCTGCCTATGTGGTTTCTTCTCCCTTGCCAATAAGGGAAATTCTGAGTCAAATGTCCTTTTGCTCCTCTATGTTTTCAATAAAGGAGGATGACATAATTTATTTAAATTCATATCAGATCATTAGGGAGTATTATTCATAAATAGTCTCTGTTGGGTCACTTCCCTTTCATCTCAGAGCTTCAGTTAGCAAACATCATCTTTTGGAAATAGAATTTTAAGACATCAGCCTGCACAGTTCTTCTTGTGTTATCTATTATCTTTGTACCCAGGGGTATTACGAGCCTTAGAGATAATGGATATAAAGCACTTCGCAAACCTCAAAACATTATATAAATGCCAGTTATTATTATTATTATTATTATTATTATTATTAATTTTCTTATCACCAGGCCTCTGATCTTGTGATGACTTCATTCTCTGAGCCTTTCACTATATTCCTGCTGAGCTCAGACAATGTTTATAGAGCAATACAGGGGCGTGTTGGTAAGCGTCAAACAAACAGGGCTCATCCACTCCCCCCCAATGTACACACACACATTTTTAAACTTAATCTGCAATTTTAGCACTTTTGAAAAGCCCATACAACTTACAAAGCAGTGAATCAAGGCCTGTTTGTGGCAATTGCTGATTTCTGAGGTGTAAATGTTCACACTGAAAATTTAACTATCTTTTAGAAGCTAGTTAGTGCTGGTCCCAGGACAGTCATGCTTGCCTCCAGATCTCACTTGGGCTCAGTCTTGGGCTCCTTTCCCTCCTCTGAACTCTGAGACTAGTCTAAATGCTATTCCTATTTCTTATTGATTTTTTTCCTCTCTAGTTTTCGCTACCCTGCTTCTTTAACCCCTGGTCTCATTCCTTGCCCTCCCTCCAACCTCACCTCCTTCCAATATTTCAGTACTTTTTTCACACTCTTTGTACTAGAAGTATACTTCTTCTACCACAAGTTGTGTGCGTTCCGGTTGATACCATGCCACAAAGATCACTCCCAGACTCCTGGGAAATGCAATCCAAAGAGAAAATGAGGTTTCTTCCTTTTGTAGGACCTCCTTTGCCCCATAGGCTACTTCACTGAGATGTTATCAAGTATGACCCTTCCTAAAGTTCAGGTCCTAACCCAAACTGACATCCTCTGAGGATGGCTCCAGCAAATCATTAGAAGTACACAGGTTGGAATGTGGGTGGCCCATGACTGACGCTATAAAATCAACTACAAAATATTCAAAACACTCATCTTATTGGCTTTGGGTCAGCAATATAATCCATGTATATAAAAGGATATCAGTCGAGATCCTTGGATCATTGCTTTCGAAATAAAAACCATGACTCATGCTATCTCTTTAGTATACTAATTGCACAAATTATTAAAGTCAAATTGTTTTTGAAGGGAAAGTCTGCTACGTTTCCTGGCAAAGATCAAATTTATGGTCACCCAGGTCTGCTGTTTGTAGCTCAAATACTTGATTTTACCTTCTGCTAGTCTTTTTACTCAGAGACAGCATTTTTTATTTCTTACAGTGTACAGATTCAAATGTCTAAGATAATTTTAGTGGTTATATTGGGATCCGTTTACAGGTCAGAATCTAAAGCACAGACCTCAAAATGCCTAATTGCCAGTAATTTGTTGAAATTGGGCCATGCAGTTGTTTAGTTGAAATGACAAAGAAAGAAAAAAATGTTTCTAGAACAACCAATTGTGCTCACACCTTCAGAGATGATGAAGTTGAGCTTGTTAAATATGCAGAATATGATGAGCTCAATTCTAGTCTTTGGATCAAAATATTAGAGTTAGAAGGAACATTTACAAGTCATAGAGACCAGAGGTATCAAACTAGAAAATATGGCTTGAACCAGATTAAAATGCAACTGGAAAATGTTTAACAAAATAAATTAAAAAAAAATAATACAACATATATAAGGCTAATTTAGAACTTTCTGAGCCAAAATGCAGCCACAGAGATGTGTTTCTTCTTAATTTTGATGCTCCTGATCTAGACTAATTTTCTCATTTTATAAATAAGGGAACTGATTCCCAGGCAGGTTGACTTACTCTAGGTGATATAGGTAGGAAATAGGAAGGCAAGATTTCAACCTAGTTCCTCTGACACCAAATCCAGGACTATTTCTACAGTGACACTGCAAGCCCAACAAATATAGCTTCCTTCCGTCTTTATAATAATCTTATGAGTAGAATACTAGTAGCATCTCCATTTTGAGGATAACTGAGGTTTAAAGAGATTAAAATTACTTGCTTGTGATAGATTTGAACATAGATATCTTCTAACTCCAGATTCATTATTTTTGTTTAATAATTTTTCAATTAATACTTATTTTCTTTCTATCCTACATCATCCCTCTCCACTGGAAGAGAGAAAAACAGAAACAAAATCCTTATAATAAATAGTCATAATCAAGTTAAAAAATACCATATTGACCATATTTAAAAATATATGTCACTTGAATCCATCACATCCTTTTGGTAATGAGTAGCATGCTAAATTGTCAATCTCCTGGAATTGTGATTGGTCAAAGTACTTACATTTGTCAAAGTTTACTTTTGTGATATCATCATTATTGCTTAATTTATCTTTTAGTTTCTTTTCTTCTCTCTGCTTGGATTCATAGATATCTTCCCAGATTTTTCGGGAACTATTGTTTGGGACATTTCTTATGATATGATAGAATTCCAGTGCATTCATACATATACACTTTTTTCAACCATTCTCCAATTGATGAGGAACTCTGTTTTCCCAGTTCTTTCTTACTATGGAAAGAACCACTATAAATAATTTTTTTCATATAGATCCTTTCCCTCTTTGTTCTCTTTGAGATATAGGACTAATAGTAGTATTGCAAGGTCAAAGGTTTAATAATTTTTTTGGGCATAGATCCAAATTGCTTTCTAGAATGACTGGGCTAATTCATAGCTTCACCAAGTGTGCATTAATATGCCTAGGTATTTTCCTGAAGCCCTGCCAACATTTATCTCTTGTTTAGTCTCAAACTCTTCCCTTATTAATAGAGCTGAAAGGCAATTTCTTCTTTGCTACTCTAATTTCCTTAAGATATGACCTTTTCTATCTAAGTCATGTATTTATCTAGACTTCATATTCATTTATGTTGTGTGAAATGTTGGTCTAAACTTAACTTTTGCTGGGGTGGTTTACAGTTTTCCTGGCAGTATTTACTGAATACTGATGTCTTATATCTCAGTTGCAGAAAGCTAGGTGATACAGCAGATAGAGCAATGGGCCTGAAATTAGGAAGATGAGTTTAAATCTAACTTCAGACACTTGGTAGATATGTGATTTTGGACAAATCATTTAACCTTTGTCAATCTCAGTTCTTTCTTCTGTAAAATGGGGATAATAATAACACCTACTTTCTAGGGTGGTTGTGAACATCAAATGAAGTCATATTTGTAAAGCATTTAGTACAGTGGCACTTAAAAATGCTAATTCTCTTTCCTTATCTCTTCCCAGTTGCTGAAGTATTTGAATTTATCAAAGACCACAATAATATATTTATTTCTATTTGTTGTGTACCTAATCTAGTTCATTGTCCAAAATTGTTACTTTTTCTTACAAGTAGCAAATAAATGTTATAATTATAATGTTATGATTTGTAGATTAGAGATGTGGTCAACACTCTATTCCATTCAACATGCAAATCAACATTCTTATATGAGGGAATTGTGGGAATTGAATGAACTGTGCTGACTCCAACTTGTGGATCAATCTTGGATCTAGCTCAGTTCCTTTTCTATTCAGTTATGGGTCTAGTCCAATTTCTGTCTTGTGGGAAAACTTTATTTAATTATGAGGACTATGAGAAAACTTTATTGCATTTTTTGAACTTAGCTCTGTATGGCTGGGAAGCTGGACCACCTATACCTGTTGTTTAGAGACCCTTAATCAAGAACCTCATTCATGCTGACTAGAAATCTGGTCAGATCCAAAGATTGATGCAAGGAGTTTTTTTTCACAACTATATATCTCATGGAACCCATATATCTTATCTGAAAACTGATCCCATGCTGGTTAATCAGTTATTGTTTCCACATTCCTTTGACTGAATGCAGACATTTGGGGGGAAGTCAGACACCTCTTTTACTGATTTCAGGGAATTGTACCTGTTTACTCTCCCCTCCCAGCTCAGAACACTGCTAATTTTTCTTTCAATTAGAAATTATATCATCTAATTTTGTAACTTGGTTAATTGTTTTCTTTTAACTAATTGGTCTTATTTGATTAGTTGTTCTTAATGCATAAAAATATGTCTCTCCATGTATTCAGAGTCCACTGCCAAAGCTGAGGAGACCTGGTCCTGAATTGTTATGCAAATGGTATGTATTGAATAATAAATTGATCAATTCAGCAGCTTGAATTTTTGTTTTCTCAGGAACCTCACTTTCTATTTGCCACATAAAAGATTCTTAATTCTCTCTCAAACCAAGCAAAGTAGAAGTACAAAAATGTGTATCAACTCTCTGATGATATGTATCACAGTAGAAATTCAACAAATATTTATTAAATGCCTACTGTGAGCAGGGTAGGTAGGAGAGGCACCAGAATAGTCCAATGGATTTGGGATCTTCATGATGTATGAATTCCCTTCACTAATGATAATCTCAACCCATATATGACTGCCCATCCTATACAACTTATCCACACCCTGCCATAAGCTTGTCAACAATGCATTGGAAAATTTTCTCATATTCTCTAGCTCATCACAGGGTTATTGGTGTATCACCAAGGCTCTCCATCTTTCATCTGGCCATGAGAGCAGTCTCTCTTTTTTCAATACACATTATTTTAAGGATATTTTTGACATAATCTCTCCTTTGCAAACCCTTCTTTGTAATGTGTTTAGGGCACTCATGCCCACCATAAACCTCTCTTTTGTGTTTGGGGTGAGCCTCACCCTGATATTTCAGAAATTCTTTTGTTCTAGGATATAGTCATAAGTCAATGTGAATAATATTGGCGTTAAGAATATAGGGCTTTGCAGTGGAATTGTGCATTGGGCTTTGGGAGGGGGTGGGAAGAGGGGAGGGAAAGAACATGAATCATGTAATCATGGAAACATTTTCTTAATCAATTAAATAAAATTAAAAAAGAATATAGGGCTTTGTTTCAGTTGGAAACTTGGAGTCATCAAAAAAAAAAGTTGTAATTTTCTAAAGGCAAGTTAGTTCACTTTCTTCCTCTTCAATTCTTGGCTTGACTCATCATCCATTTGTGGTGTCACACACATATGTTACGGATACACAGAAACATGTGTATATACATGTGTGTATACATGTAAAACACACATATATGCACATATTCTTTCATCCTTTTCCTAATGGAGGAATTCTGTGGATTGTATTCCCAACTGTTCATTCTAATATGGACAATAAGCTTTCTGCATTCCCTTTATTTTTCCTGTTTTAAGATGACATTGCACTGATTGAATCAAGCCCCAGTTAATTGCTAGGCCATAAGGCTTCACGACATCTGTAATCACTCAAAAGAGCTTGGTCTGACTATCCACAAAGGAAAGAATTAAATGAAGAAAAATGAAGAAAATATATGGCATGCAATTAGGATAACCCCAACACAACTTTCATAATAGTTATTCATACCTAAAAAGGGAGAGCCAAAACATTCATTATTTTAGTGCCAGGCACTATAGGAAGCACTTTATAAATATCATCTCATTTGATCCTCACAACAGCCCCTCAAGGTAGGTGATATTATTGTCACCATTTTACAGAGGAGAAAACTGAGGCAGGCAAAGATCCACTGACCTGCCTAGGGTCACACAGTGAATAAATGTCTTATTTGAACTCAGACTTTCCTAAATTTAGGCCCACTGATCTATTTCCTGTTCCACTTAGCTGCCTAGTAGAAAGACATCATCAAGTTCATACAGAAGTTAATGAGAAGTCCAAAAGAAACTAAAACCGTGTTGGTCAGAGGATATTGATTAAGCAGAGAAATATGGCAGTTAAGGACAACATCAGTTTTGAAAATAATTTGTAAGGCCAAAAGCTTTTTA
Source organism: Gracilinanus agilis (assembly GCF_016433145.1). Taxonomy (NCBI): domain Eukaryota; kingdom Metazoa; phylum Chordata; class Mammalia; order Didelphimorphia; family Didelphidae; genus Gracilinanus; species Gracilinanus agilis. Next base: position 120,236,430 of record NC_058131.1, on the reverse strand, counting down.
TAGTTAATAAGTGTTCAATACAATGAGATCTTGCACATGTTTCTTTGTCAATAGAAATAGCACTATTATGAATATGTTGGTTTGTATCAGACCTTTGTCTCCATCTCTGATTTCCTTGGGGTAAATCTCTACTAATAGGATTGAAAAAACAGTTCCCTAGTTTAAAAAGTGATCAAAAGATATAAACAAATAATTCCTTAAAAAAGAATTTGTAAACTATAACTACATGAAAATCTGCCATAAATGATGAGTAGAAAGAGAAGTGCATTGTCTATTATCATCCAGTTAGCATGTATTAGAGGGAGAACCTAAACCCAGAGTCTTTACGACTCAGAGGCTATGTCTTTCTGTCTCCCAGTGTCTTCTGATTTAATTTAAAGGGTCTTCTCTTCTGTATAGAATTTCTCAATTCTCTTTGTGTTCTGTAATAGATCAATGTATGCACTGGTCCCTATAAGAATAGGATCATAGTTTTAAAGATGAAAGGGGCTTTACAGGTGATCTGATGGTTCCACCCTGTTATTTATTTGAAGAAAGTAATGCCCAGTGACTTGGAGATTTGAGATCATGGAGGTAATACACAACAAACCCAGTTTTGGCCCCCAGACCTCTGATTCCAAATTCATTGCTCTGGCGCTTAATCCAGTGGAGATACTGAGATAAAAATGAAATTTATTTTCTAAGAAAGAGCACTTATTCTATTAGGGAGACACAATATGCTTAGAGATAAGCAAATAGGATGTTCTTTAATGGGGAAGGGAGCATTGACAGGGAGGGTGGAAGGAATCATTGAATACTACATGGAAGATAATTAATATTCCATTCTTTCAGAGGTAGAGTAGTACTGGATACTAAGGCAATTTCTCAAAGTATTTATAGATACTCTGTAGGCATTTGCTTCCCATTCAATTGTAATTGCCGGATTTTACATGGCTTTCTTCTTAATAGAAGCTATGAGATTCAGAGGGATGCTTTAGCTGAACTTTGGAGGAAACTAGGGATACTGAATGATGAAGGTGAAGAGGAAGTGCATTCCAGGGCTTAAGGACAGCTTCTACAAAGGTACAGAGATGGATGTTGTGTGTGAAGGACAGCAAGGGCAGTTTAGCTAAATTGATGACTTTGTGAAAGGGAGTAATGCATCATATATAGGAGAGGTAGTTTAGAACTAGGTGGGAAAGGGCTTTAATGGCCAAAAAAGGGAATTTTGTTTTTTACCCTAGAGGCAAGAGGAAGGTACCGGAATTTATGGATCAGTGGAGTGACCTGGTCAGACCTATGCTTTAGGAATATCCCTTTGGCAGTGAAGTGGAAGATAGATTAGGGAGGAGGCAGACTGGAGGCACCAAGATCAATCAAGAGACTATTGACATAGTCTGGTGGGAAGGGATATGGGTCTAAACTAGGGTGGTGGCTGTGTGGACGGGGAGAAGGGAATAGATGTGTATAATGAACAAAATCTGACAAATGATTGTATGGGTGAAATGAGGAAGGTTGAAAACCAAAGGATAATTTCAAGTTTTGAATCTGGGTAATTGGAAAGAATATGATGTCTGAGCAGGAATAGGGAATTTCAAGAGATTACTGTGATTGAAGAAACATTGCACTGCTTCTCCACAAGCAGGAAAATATTGTAAGTCCCATTTCATAGGAACAAGAGTCAATCCACCTACTCAAAATTATTTATATAGCCAACCTGGAAAAGAAGAGTAGGCTTACCTATAATAAAACTAACCATAGTCTCAGTGTTTGGATCCCTATAAAATCTTTGGTGAGATCTTCTTTGATTACTAGAATCCATAGAAATCTTTCTATTCTCTGAATTCTTATGCTATCTGAAATATTTATATTCATTGCCTTGCACAAGATCAAGGTCTTTTCATGTGTCTAATCTAGACAACTAAATTGTGAGGGCAGAGACCCTTCTTTTTGTGATGAACAATAGTAAGGCATGAGTTTGTTGCTTGATTAACTTGAATGAATGAATGAATGAAGAACTAAATTCTGCTTTGTGAAGAAATTCAACCTGTTCCTCAAAAGAGATGACATTAAGGATACTTTCTCATTTTGACCTGGTATAACTGGAATCAGAAGACATGACTTCAAATTTGACCTGAGACACTTATTAGCTTGTGATCCTAGGCATGCAAGGCCACCTACTTCTATCTGATTCAGTTCCTTCAAGTCTAAAATGGGAATAAGAAGAGCACTTATCTCCCAGGGCTGTTAGGAGGATTGCATGAGATAACATTTATAAAGTGCTTGGCACAGTGATTGGCATATAGTAGTTTGGGAAACCTTTGAACAGATGAATGGATAGTTATGGGCAGTGAAAAGGCCAAAGACTGATAAGATAAGTGATTCAATGCCCCAGACAGAGAATAATGGATGAGCTATAAGGTATAGTTTGTGCTCAGGGTGGATAACTAAGAAATGAATGGAGTTTCATCTCAGAATGATAATCTCCAGTTTTCATTGTCCCCTAAAAAGAATGCTCATGTGTTGATTATATCTGCATCTCTCCCGGTGTCCAGCATAGTATGTTGAATTCAGTAGGTGCTTCACAAGTATATGTATGATGAATAAGTGCATGTATGATGCAATGTCTTCCATCTTTGATGTTTTAGTGCAGGATTAGGTTCTTGTTAAATTTTATAGCAACCCTATGAATAAGTTTTACATGCATTCCTATTCTTGTTTTACAGATGAAGAAATTCAGACTGAGAGTTTTTAGTGACTTGCAAGTGGTCAGATTTGAATGCAGGTCTCCTATAGTCTAGGTCAGTGATGGGCAAACTTTTTAAAGAGGGGGCCAAAGGAAAGGAAATGCTCATCCGTCAGTCTGTTTCTAAGGCAACTCTTAGGAAGTTTCATTATATTGTATCCTACTTATTGTATTCGTCAGATTAGGAATAATGATAGAACATTTCAGGGGGCCACATCTGGCCCGTGGGCCATAGTTCGCCCATCACTGGTCTAGGTCTATCATGGCATCCACTATGGCAGGCTGACTTTCAAGGCGAAAAGCACAGTATGAAAGTACATAGAAATGGATTTCCTCCATATAACAATGATTTTATGCAGTCTGATTCCCAGTGTTGCACAATTTTGGGGTTTTTTTAGAAGTAAAATGGGAACTATGTGTGATTCCAACTCTCCGAGACTGGGAAGACAGTGCTAAATGAATGTTTTTAGTTTTACAGGAAAAGGTCACAACAACATACATATAGTCTGGATGGGGTTCATTCTAAATTTCAGTGAAGAAAGAAAATCCTTTTGTGCCCATCAGAAACTCCTGACCCAAGCTGCTATGATTATCTCTCCCCACTCAGGTAGACCTCACTCCCCACTCACAAATCTAATTACAATGACTAATGCAGGCATCCTAATCAAATGTGGAGAAAGTTAAAGATGCTCTGGTTGGGTCTGTCAGTCATAGTAAGACCATCATTAGTTACTATTTTAATGGTTCATTTGATTAAATGCTAAGCTATTGTCTGGTAATTATGTGTATTCAGTGGAAAAATACTCAAGTTCAATTAGGAATATATCTTTTGCTGCACTAGGTTTAATGAAGTTGCAATATCACCATAATAAGAAAAGAAGAATGATTTTTAAAAATGGCAATAGAATTATTTGCAGAGAAGTAGCTGGCATGTGTAATCTGATGAGCTCACTTAAATGGTTCAACTGTTGATCAAAAAAGCAAATTATATAAGTGGATACTGCAACCCAGAAACATGTGGACACAGCTGGAGTGTCATGTGTCACAGCCCCAGTCAATGCCAGCTGGCATTCAAACAAAGATGGGCCGAGCCAAACAATTGCTGTTATTCATAACAGCAAATGTGCATTCAAAACACACAGTGCAGGCTTTATAAAATAACTCTGTATTCAAATGCACTCAGGCTGCTGAGTTGTTTTTTCATCGCATGGTGCTGCATGCCAGGCCAACATGGCAAATCAACTCTGTTGTCCAGAAGCTCTTGTCTTTACCCAATTAACCAAATCACTGTAACGTTTAGTGTTCTCCATGCATTTTGCTAAGTGGAGTCGAACCAGAGGCCTCGCTGGGACAGCCAATACTCTTCTAGGAAAAATGTGCTTCAGTCCTTTTGAACAGCACATGTTATATTAGGCTATTGCATACAACGTGGTGTGGAGACATCTCTAAGCAGACCCTCTTTCAAGTCAAGATATAGAATCAGGATGGCTTAGCTGAATGTCCTTGCAGTGGTTTGTGGGAACAAGATAACTTCCAGTGTGTGACCTGAGGAAATGTGGGGACATAATGGAGAGAGTCAACAGGGGTTTGGTTGTTTTTTGTTGTTTGTTTTCTTAAGGGAAAAACAAGTGGGTAAGCAAATAGCATACATAAAACTAAAGTTAAGACATTTATGGATTCCTGAATATTGCCAGTTTCATCATTCAGCTGTTGGGGAAATAAAGTTGAGGTATTGTTTCAAATTCTTCACATATTCTCTTAAATATAAAAATGGCAATATTAGTTTGTGCACCATTTTGTTTCAATAGGCATGGGTTTGGGTCCAATCAAGTGCTGCAACTCAGCTGTATTAGGACAAAAACATTTTTTTAAAATGGAGCAGCAAGCTCCATTTTAAAGCCTCAATGTCTTAGGCACTGGCTTTCTCATCTAGAAAAAATAGATTGAATAAATATCTAATATACCTATTAGATACAATATATATAATTGTAATACAATGAATAATAAATATAATAAGTGGGTACAGTCAATATCAACATAGATGTATTTCCTAATTCATAAACTTTTGTGTTTGGAGAAAGTATTTTGTAAAGTTCAAAGGACTATAGGAATGTGTTGCTATTATTATTATTATTGTCATAGTTGCTATTATGATTATTATTACTACTATTAGATAGTTTTTTTCAGATGGTTCCAACAATGTTTTATTCCAGATATTTATTTATTATCCATAATATAAATATTATCCATATTTATTATCCATAATATAAATATTATCCATATTTAACCATAATACCATAAGGTCCATGGTAAATGCTAACCCAACATCTGAAAGCAAATGTTTCGGGTAAGTTCATTTTTTTGGGTAAACCATTATGCACCAGAAAGAAAGGTCATATAGTAGAGTGGGGAAAGCCCCAGAGATATGTATTCAAAGTCCTGACTCTACAATTAACTTGCTGTGGGATCATGAGCCAGTGATTTCCCCTTCCTGGCCTTCATTGCCTCATCTGCAAAAATAATAATACCTAGCCTACCTAGCTCATAAAGTTTTTGTGAAGATCAAATTAGAAAACAGACATGAGAATTCACTGAAAAATACAAAGCACTTTACAAATGAAAGGGATTAATGAAAGAGCTGAGGACTGGTTGACAATAAGGGAAAAGGGTTAAGGAGTGGGAAATAATGGTCCCTTTGCTTAATCCTCTGCGCACTGCTGCTCCTTACCCCAGAACATCTTTTAAAAACAGGCTCAATTTTAAAGTCAAAAGTATCTTCCTCCCCCTGACTTAAGATGGTCTCTAGGAAGGATTTGCAAAATTTTAACAGCTGGCAAGAGCAAAATGGTTTGCATTATTTTGTTTACAAGTAGCCTTCTTTCAGTGACTGATGGCTTCAGTCATACAAGATATGGTTTCAATTTTGCCTTTGAAACCTAGAAGCAGTCACAGTGGTAACAGCTTGTCCATGATGCATCTGCAGATCCTCTTCTTGTGAGTTATGATGGTGCCACAAGGGTAGTTGTATCTGTTGATAAATGTCGGGTAAGTTACATCACAAAACCCGACAGAAAAATGCTCCTCATCACCATGAACGTCATCTCTAGCTGAGGTCTCAAAATGCATCGAAATAGGCTTCTTCCTTCCCTATTGTGTCCTATTTCAACAGTCTTAGGAAAATTGTTTTTTTTTTCTGCCAGTTTGAATCCTCATAGTGAAAATATACTGACCAGTAAGTACCACAGTGGCCTCCCTTCAGTCAGATATACCACAACTGGCCATGGATTTTGATCTGTCAGAGTTACAATAATGTGTGTTAGCAATGTGCAAAGATTGGGGCTGCTGGGCATGATGACAGACATCTTTGTATGTATAGTGACTAATTTCTCATTTAAATTCAATAACCATAATCATGATCATAATACCAGCTTGCAGTGCCTTGAATCTTAAAAGGTTTTCCAGACATAACAGTCTAATTCGTTACTACCCTTTCTCCCACATACCAAGTACATGCAGTGCTAGGGGAGTGGACTCATAATAACAATATTATATTTCTATGATACTTTCAGCCCTTCCCCATGCTTACAGTCAACAAGCATTTATGAACCGTGTGCTTTCCCTACCATCACTCTATTAGGTAAGTAACATGACTATGTTCGTTCCCATTTTACAGATATGGGTGGGCTCAGGAGGACTTATCGCTTATTTGGTTGTCTAACTAGTAAGTATCAAAGGTTAAGCTTGAACCTGTGTCTTTGGTCTACATTTCCAGCTTCCTTTTTGTTGTCTTGTGATACTTCTCTTTGATTAGCAGTGGAAATTGATGCTGAGTAGAAAGAGTGGAGAGAAGAATAGATTAAGAATTTGGGGAATATGTTATCTATCTTTTACTTTATCAGTGACTAGTTATGTGATCAGGCAGATCATTAGGCCATTTCATGCCTCAGTTTTTCCATTGGTAAAATGGAGATATCTTAAGATTATTTTGAAGGTCAAATGAAATAATGTTGATAAAAATACTTTGAGGAAAAGTGCTACACAAATGTATGAGTTCATAGCTAATAGTAAGCAATATTTAATAGCTAATATAATAACAATAATTAGTTCTGGTGAAAGGAAATGAAAGGTAACACTACAGACTTGTTATGTTGATGTAATCTGAATATATATATATATACCCTTAAGTCTACAATTTTATTTCATGATTTTACCTAATATGCAGGGTGGGTATTTTATTGATTCTTCTGTGCTTTTTTAATTCTGTTTCTCTTGTTTGAAATGACCTCCCTTATCATAGCTGTCTATCTATATATTTTTCTATCTATCTATCTATCTATCTATCTATCTATCTAACTATCTATCTTCTATTTGTTGTTCAGAAGTCAGATTAAGGTTTACCTTCTCTAAGAAATCTCTTCCATAAAATCTTCCTAGACATCTCCAACCCATTACTGTATCTTTTCTTATTTAGGACTTATAATGGCACTGTCTTTATCATTTATTTGGACACAAATATAGTCAATCAATAAGCATTTATTAGGTGCTTTCTTTGTCTTACTCTTTGTGCTAAGCACTGAAGATACAATGAAAGACAAAAGTGAGTCATGGGCCTTGAGGACCTCACAGTTTAATGGGAGATAATATAGAAACAACCATGCACAAATAAGCTATATGTAGGATAAGTAGGAAATAGTCAACAGAGAGAAAGAACTAGAATTAAGTGGGATTGGGAAAGGCTTCCTTTAGAAGGTGGGATTAAAGGAAGCCAGGAATAAATGGCTTCATATATGGCACAGTGGACATATGGTCACCTTGGAGTTCTGGGTTCAAATACTGAATCTGAAGTCCTATCTAGGCAAGTACACACAAGCCTTTAACCGTTTCATCTTCCAAGCACCACTCAAAGGCTATAAATTGTGCAAAAGTTAATGTTCTACATTGGTGGAAAGTATTTCCATGCCGAGAGTTTCCCACATTGGTTAAATCACAACTTCAGATGCTCCCACATTCCCTAATGGTTTCTGAATCAGGAGTCTATGTCTTTTTCTCCTAAAAAGATCAGAAGATCCCTGAGGGCAGAGATAGTTTCTGTTTCCACCATAACTCCAAACAATGTGAAATAAATCAGGTGTGCTCACATAAATTCTATGATACCAAATTTGTCTGCAGTGCAATTTACCAAAATGGACAAAAAAAGAAAGCTGATGTGCTCCATTAGTATACATGCGATTACAAGAGACCTTAAAGAAGAGCCCCATCAAATTAGATAGACCAACTGAGGAAAAACAACTCACCATTACCATAACTTTCCAAATCAAATATCTCTCCTTAGCTACCACTCCCTAATATACATGGTAAAACTCCAAAAGGATGCTAGTTTCTTGAAGACAGAGGCTATCTTTTTTGTTTTTGAATCCCTAGCTCTCAGCAAAATATTTGGTACATAATAAGTACTTATGAATGCTTTTTTTTATTCATTCATTCATTGGAGGATGAAAAGAGCATGACAATTCATGGATGAAATGTGAGTTGCACTACTTAAGGAGAAAGATCACAGATTTATCAAAGATATTTTCCAAAATGAATATTTTGATACTCAGATGGATTCATGAACTCCCCAGTGTGTATACTCCCTCCAAATATGTAGCTCTCCATTCATCCATGGTTTCTTGTCCTGTATAATTTTTATCCATGTTCATACATAAATCCTCCACAGAGGATCTATCCAACTTACTAAAAGCCATCCCCTAGTCCTTTTCATTTTTTGTGGACATCTGTGCAGCACTCAGGCAACCATCTGCTCTCTGTCACTCTTGCTACTTCAACTGCCCCACCTCCCTTTCCAGACATACATTTCCCCCATGATGCCTTTTATACCACTTCATGTGTGCTGGTAATATGTTTCAGCTTGCTCACTAAACACTCTGGTTTCATTAATGATTTTCCCAAAATATTTTCAACAGAATGTTCATTTGTTCAGATGCTATTGGACTTCCACATTCAAAATTGCTTGATTCTAATACAGAACTATGGTATACATCAATGATAGTCCACACCCAGGGAAAGGCCAAGACACAATTTCCTCTGATGAATTTTTCTAATTCCAGTTTGAATACAGACTAGTTAAAGAGAGCTATAAAAATTACATTTAATTAGCTAGTGTCCACAAGACAGGTTTAATGGCTGAGTTCTTTGTTGTTTTCTTTAGAACCTTGGAAATCTTAGAATGTTTGAGCTAGCAGAGACCTGAGAAATGGAGAAAGAAATGGCACACCACTCTAGTATCTTTGCCAGCGAACCCCCAAATGAGATCACAAAGAGTTGGATGTAACTGAAATGATTGAACAAAACCTGAGAAATCATCTAGTCCAATCCCTTCTCATTTTTCAGAAGGGGAAAGTGACTGCTGATGAGGTGTAGTGACTTCTTCATAGTCATATATAGTAAATAGCAGAGTTGAGACTCAAACAAGGTTATTTGTTCAAGTACTCTTCTGACTTGTGCCTTGATACTTCTCATGATCAAGAAGATATCCAGGATAACATTTCTAGAGCCATGTAGATGCTTTCAATACAAAGGTGAAAGAGAAACAAGAACTAACAGTCACTTTATCTTTTGCATTAAAATAACCTCATTCTCAGCTCTCTCCCAAGCTTTTTCAGATTTATGAGAGAACCTATGAATAATCACAATTCAGGACTCTTCCTCAGCACCCTCTCTCTAAGCCTTTCAGAAGCAATTTGACAGCTCTGGTTCCTCAGAAGGAATCAGAAAGTATATAAAGAGGGAGTTCCATGTTCAGGTCAAGTCAGGTTTAAGGGGAGAGCAAGAGACTGGACTCAGGCTTCTCAACTCTCCAGTCTAGTAACTCCCTCTCTGGTGAAATTTTCAACTGCTTTGGCTACTTCTGAGGCCTGTCCAAGACTTGAGAGGAAACTTGATCTGAGTGAGGACAACTCAGCTCCAGGTGTTCCTTTTCTTGCTTTCCATTTTTTCCATGGCTGCTGTCATTTCTTGGCCACCCACCATTTTCCATTTGGTGGCAGGCAGACTTCTTATCTTCAAAGGGCTTTCCATAGGCCTTGCAGAGGGAATCCTGCCCCCTGAGGAGAGTTCTCCATTACACTTGTGTGTGGAGAACACAGTTCCCTATTGGTGGCCCACCTGCCATGGACATTTACCATCCAAACCAGGTCTGCTTTTCTGGAATTCTACTATGGGGAAAGGATTCCTTGGAACTGGGCTGGCTTCTTTGGCATTCCTGGAGGGTAAAAACAGTCAGAATAAGAACTTCTAAAGGACTAGATGAGATTAGATGTATAAAATATCTACTTTAGAACTGCTTTGTGGGGTGTGTTTGTGTGTGCGTGTTTAAAGAAAATCTGTCTTGAGTTCTCTGTGTATCAGCCAAGGTTTCCTCCACCTTCATAGAATCCTGGACCATATGTTATGGGTTCTTTGACTGTGATTGCCTCTGTGTTTATTTCATAATGAGTCTGCCAATGCTGTCTCTTGAATGCTCATTCCCTGAGAGTAACTCAAGGACTGACAACCAATGAGGTCATTTAGCAGTCTAGCCAAAGCCTGTATACCATTACAATGAAGTAATAATGTATTTATAACACACCTAACCACTGATGGCTTCTATTCCTGCTTCTTTTTTTATGCCTTTGCACAGATGTTTTTTGGGGAGAACTGAAGACTCGGCCTCCAGAAAGAGCCTTGTATCAAACAAGCTCTGTCTGTTGACTCTGGCTAGTACCTATAACAAGAGTTGTTAGCACGTGGGATTTATGTTTCAAATATCATTTTAATTTTTCAGGCAACATTTTAACCACGAAATGTTAATTCACTGGTGCATTTGAATGCAGCAGCTCTTTTGAATAAAAAAAAAAGAAAGAAAGAAAATACAGACATGGTTTCTAAGGAAATATGCTCAGTGCCTGATTCATCGAAACTCGGCATAGTCATTTTCCATGGAATTTACTCTGAAATGTCATGGTTCTCTTTCTTTTTTTTAAACAATAAATTATGTACCTTTGTGCTTTATTAAGTCCCTTTCCCTGTTCTCAGGCAGCACTCTCTTCATTAGACATGAACATCATATAATCAGCCCAAAGTTCGCCTTGTTCAAGTTGTTGACCATTCTTAATACTTATCAAAAAAAATAATGTAGAAAACCATTTAAATAATGGTGGTGCACATGTGAGCCTGACAGAATTCCATTGCTTAGATGTATTTTCATAACGCTTAATATTTCCTGATGAGGGGCAAGGACATTATAGAACACCTCTCTACTTAAAATAACAATTAATATTATAGATGGACTCAAGCCCTTTGGAGAATTGCATTTGCTCACTCAATTGCTCTCCCTCTACACCTGCTCCCTAGGCATCATATGGGGTGGCACCACTCCTGGAATGTAGTTTTCTTTAAACTCCTCTCTTTCATGAGGCCAACCTTCGAGTCAGGAAGACATGGGTTAAAATCCTGCCCTTTCCAAATACTATCTTTCTGATCATAAGTATTTAACCTTTCTGTGACCCAAGTAACTCTCTGAGACCATAAATTACTGATGTCTCAGAAAGAGGGAGCTTCCTTTTAAGAGGTCAGGTAGTGCAGCCATATTACCTCCTTTCTTTTTCAAGGCAATCCTCTTGGATGTGGTTTCTGTCTGATTTTACACAACTCTTCCTGCTTTTCAGTAGGTTTGAGAGGAAGGTATGATGCTGGGATTTTGGATAGGAAGGTAAAGACTCTCATCAACAGGAGTTAGCAAGATTTTAGAGCTGGCCCAGCAGTTGTTTCAAATCAAAGAATATATAAGACAATCCACCTTTACATAGCACTGTTAGGTTTATAAATGCTTTTCTTTTCTTAGAAGAATCTTGTAAGAGGCTGAGGGACTTATGAGAAAGAAAACTAGCCATATTCAGAGGAAGAACTGTGGGAGGAGAAACACAGAAGAAAAACAACTGCTTGAACACATGGGCTGATGAGGATATTATTGGGTATGTAGACACTAAATAATAACTCTAGTCCAACTATCAATAATATGGAATTAGGTCTTAATCAATGATACATGTAAAACCCAGTGGAATTGTGTGTTGGCTAAGGGAGGTTAGAGGGGTATGGGGAGAGGGAAAGACCATGAAACATGTAACTATGGGAAAATATTCAAAATTAAAATAAAAAAGAACTATTCACAATAATGGGCACATCAACTTTTTATTTGTATTTTATTTTTTCACTTGTGGTGAAAATAAACAGCCTTACAAAAAAAAGAAGAAGAATATTGTAAGGATTTTAAGATTCACAGCACTTAAATGATTTTCTCCAAACCATGCCACTAGGAACAGAAATCATGTCTGAACTCAGGTCTTGTGGTTCCAAGTCTAGTGCTCTTTGCACAATGCTATATGGAATGGTCTAGTTTTTTCCTAGACACCAGTTCTTTACACGTTGGTGAATTAATGGTTTGGCTGAAACCACAGGAAGCCAGGAGGGGAAAGTAAAGCAATATGGTGGAGGCTCACCTCTCTATTTCCTCTAATGATGATACATTTCTAGAGGATATATAATGGATAAAGAGTCAGCCTTGAAACCAGAAAGATCTAGGTCAATTTCCAAGTTTGACAAAGAATGGCTGTGTGACCCTTATAAGTTCTCAGTGCTATGGATGGACCATAGATGATCATGAATATTGTAGCCATTTTATTCACCACTCCGTGTTGACTTTATTCATTCTACAGAGGGAGAATCAGGAAGAGAAGCCTGAACTCCTATTGCTCACAAAGCATAACTGAGGACAAGAAACTATTTGTGATACCTAGGGAAGGGGGTTTTTGGATTGTTTTCTCATTGTACTATGACCTCATAAACATGATAAATAAAAGATTGTGGTTACGAATGAAAAGGTATGATCATGTCAATATACATACATACACATATAGAGATTTTTTTCTTTTTTTTTTTTAACATGGTTGCTAAAGTCTAGTCCAACACATTTTGTCTTACATTTCACCTGTTGACCTGGCAGCCTGATTTGGTGCTATCCTTCTCGTGAGCTTCCAAAGTGACATATAATTTAATGGAATTAATTAGAAGATTTAGTGGTATAATAATTATATATTTAATTTAATCATCAAACAATTAAAAAAATTGACCTCTCTCTTTTTTTGTATATAATGTAACCTGCAGTTTATTGATGCTCCTTACACAGTCCACTGCCTTGGGCTTTGAGTAAAAATGTCACTTCTATGTCCTACTTCAGAGTTTTGGAAAAGAGGATACCTGAGGAAACACTGGATCACCCTTTCCCTTGTAACCATGAAGACTGCTGGTAAAGAATCCAAATTGGAAGCTGTTAAGTCTGTGGTTTATTGTTTATATTCTATATTGGGTCTCATATGCACTTTGTTTAAGAGTGCTATGGGGGTTCCACAGTCAGAGGACCATTGGCATGAACTATTCTACCAGAGGAGAGTAAAAAAAAAACTACTCTATTCCTCTTTTCTAAAAGCAAACAGAAGGAACAAATCCATATTTTTTCTCCATTTGCATGACAAAGAGGCCAGGATCTAGATTCCTACAAATATATTCTATAATCAAAGCTAGCATGTTTTTATTAGAGATGGACACCATTTGGGCCCACTTTTCTTTCCAGTCTCAGGTACTATTCCATGGGACACTGAGACAAATGACAAACATTGACTGCAAAGGTAAATTACTTTGTATTTTTCTGTGTATCTCTTGTATCTCTTTCCTTCCACTAAAATGTAAGCTTTCTGAGAGCAATGCCTATTTCATTTTTGTCTATCTCCAGTGCCTAACACAATGCCTGGTATGTAGCAGGTAGTTAATAAATCATTGTCAAAATAAATTAAACTCATATGATTTCAGAATATGCCTCTTGCTCATTAACATTAACCACACACATTTTTTGTACTTTTAAAAAGTTTGCAGTACACTTTCTCCACAACCCTCTCACTTAGATGTTATCATCATTCTATAAATGAGAAAAGTGGAGGCTTCAAGAACTTAAATCATTTGCCATTTATATCTGACCCTATGTTTGGCAAATATCTGTAACAAGATTTAATGTAGCCCCAGTAGTAAGAGTAGGCCCCAGTAAAATCACAGCCATAGTTTAGAAGTAGACAGACATATAGCTTCTATCCCTCACCCCCAGCATGAAAATTTAATCCAATTCCTCCCCAAATACTAAATGTCCTTCCAAGAAATTACTGATGCAGGAATTCTGTGAGAAACTCTGTTAGATGGTTACACATTCACCTGTGATTTATTATGCTATAGAAAACTCTGTTTAGAACCACTGAGATAATCTACATCTATTGTCTCTATCTTGTAAAGTATGTACCCCAAATCACTCAACTTTATCATTCTTCATGTCTGTCTGTCAGTCTGTCAGTTTGACCCTCCTGTAATCCCAGAATCATTTCTCTCATCCGAGTTCACTGACCCATAAGTAATCTGTAGAGCAAGTCTCGTCAATTTAAACTCAAGACTCCTGACTCTCAGGCCAATTATCTATATACTATATTGCTTGTCAATACTATCTATACTTGGCTTTGTACAATGTATTTTAAATGTAGATTTTGATTGGTATCATTTATCTTTATGTTACCTATACTTTCTTCTGTATTTCCTCCCCTCCACAAGCCATCCACTTGTTTAAAAAGAAGAAAAATGTTTTAGAAGTCAGCAACATAATGATAAAAAATCTTATATACATGATTACACATTCATGGATTCTTCCTCTTCCCCCTTCATGGAAGTTTAGGGAGGAGATATTTTCCTATAACTCTTGTTAGGGAAAAGCTCATTATTTATAGTTTTATAACATTTAGCTTAGATTATTTTGGGGTTCTTTCCATTTATGTTGATTATAGTCATTGCATATACTGTTTTCCTGATTCTACTTGCATCACTTTGTATCAATTCAGAAAAGTCTTCTTGTACTTATGTGGCTTTATCATGTTCATAATTTCTTATATCACAATAACATAGCATTACATTACATTCTTGGATATTTTACTTATCTGTTCTCTAACTTGTGGGCATTCATATTATTTTCATTCTTTTGCTTCTACCTAAAATCCTACTATAAAGGATTTTGTTGTATTGGGCACTTTCACTTTTGCAATGACCTCCTTGGATTATAATTAGCCCTATACTGTAGACTTTGCTTGTTTTAGCTATTGCAACTTGCAAATCCCAAGCCAGAGGGATGTTTCCTAAGCTAGACAGTGAGACTACAGAAGCACACTTTTGCTGATACTGTTCATAAAGAAAATAAATTTCTTTGGACTTTAAAGTAATGCAAAAGATGTACTTTTCTTCCTTCATTAAGAACTATAGTTGAAATGGATAGGGTGTATGTGTAGGGAGAGAATTTTTCTGTTTAATACATGATCGAATATGAATTATTGTGGTTTGGAGTAAGAACAGATTTGTAATCCCATGACACAGGCTTGAGCTATGTAGATGTAGGAACTAGACCCATGATTTTACTGGTTTAGGTAGGATCTTGATGGAGAAACTTCCTATCAATGTAAGTTGTCAATTTGCAGTCTTAGAAATTTGGATAGAGCATTTAGAGGTTAAATCCAGGGTTATACAATATGATGTGTGTCAAGGGGAGGGCAAGGATTTAAATCCAAGTCTTAATGACTTCAAGAATATCTCTCTAGCCAGTCCTAGTAGTTGTACCCTACATATGACTTTGTATTTAAACTCTCCCAGTCTTAGTTTTCTCATCTATAAATAAAATAGAAAAAATATTAGCTTTAGTATCTACCTCACCTTAATATTGTGAAGATCAAATAAAGTAATACTTATAATGCACTTTTCAAATCTCAAAGTGCTATAGAGATGTCAAGACTGATTAAATTAACAATCATTTATTGAGCTCATACTCTGTGCCAGGCATAGTGCTAAGTGCTATATACTGTATACAAAGAAAAGAAAAAAGAATCAGTCTCTGATCTTAATGAATTCACAATCTAATAGAAGAGATAATATACAACTAAGCAGTGAAAACAGGCTATATACAGGATAAATTGGAAATAATCATGAAGGGAAGACATTAAGGGGGCTCTGGAAAGGTCTCCTATACAAAGTAAGGTTTTTGCTGGGACTAATAGAGAAAAAAACTAGAAGGCAGAGATAAAGAGGGAGAGAATTCCAGGCATAGGGGAAGCTAGTGAAAATTCAAGGAGTTGGGAAATGGAGTGTATTCTATAAGGAACAGGAAGGATGCCAGCGCCACTAGATCACAGAGTACATATATATGTGTGTAGGTGTAAACCTGGAAAGCTGGGAGGAGGTCACAGGTTAGGAAGGATTTTGTATGACAAAGAGAGGATTTGATATTTTATCTTGTAAGTGACAAGGATGTACTGTTATTTATTGAATATGGGGGTGATATTATCAAATCTTTGCTTTAGGAAGATCATTTTGACAGCTGAATGTAGGAAAGAATAGAATAGGGAGCTTATTGAGACAGGGAGTTGAACCATTATACTTTTTCTTTTTTTCTTTTCTTTTTTTTCTTCCTGTATCTTCTGGCTTAGAAGTAATACTGTGTATTGTGCCCAGGCAGAATAGCAGTAACAGCTAGGCAATGGGGTTAAATGACTTGCTTAGAGTCACACAGCTAGGAAGTGTCTAAAGCCAAATTTGAACTCAGGACCTCCCACCTCTAGGCCTGGCTCTCAATCCATTGAGCCACCTAGCTGCTCCTTTAGTATACTTTTTTCAATTGTTCAAGTGTGAAGAGCTGAGGGCTTAAACTAGGGTGGTGGCAGTGTCGGAAGAGAGAAGGGGGATGTATACAAGAAATATTCTAAAAATAGAATTGATAGGACTAAGCAAAATATTAGGTATGGGGGAATGAAAGAGAAGAAGGCATTGAGGATGACATCAAGTGACTGAGAGGATAGTGGTACCCTCTAGAATAACAGGAAATTTAGAAAGAGAAGAGGATGTGGGGTAGGAGGTGGGAGTGGGGGAAAAAGGAGAAAATAATGACTTCTGCTTTGGATATTTTGAGTTTAAAATACTTCTAGATGCCCAGTAGGCAGCTGAAGATATGAGACTGGAGGTCAGGAAAGAATATATGGCAGGGTGAATAGATTTTGAAATATCAGTAAAAAAGATGATAATTGAATCCATGGCAGTTGAAAAGATTACAGCGTGAAATAGCATATGGGGAGAAGGGAAGAGAGCCTATGGCAGAACCTTGGGTAGGGCATAGTTTATGGTTAATCCATTAAAGGGGTAATGGATTTAAATCCATCAGAGACTGAGAAGTAATAATATAGATAGGAGGATCAACAAGGAAAAGTGCTGCAAAAACTTAGAAGAGAGTATCAAGAAGTGTCAAATGCTGAGGGGAGGTCTACACCAACAAAGCACCTACAATGTGCTAGGCTCTGTGTTATGTCCTGGAGGTAGAATAGAAGGCAATAGACAATCCCTCCTCTCAAGGAGGTCACAGCCTAATGGTTAGGTCAAGAAGGATGAAGACTGAGAAAAGGCCAATAGATTTAGCATTGAAAACTTTGGAGAGAGCAGTTTCAGTTGAATGATGAATGTGAAAGCTAGATTGCAGAGTGTTAAAAAAGTAAGAGGAAAGGAAATCAGCAGTAGTAGATGGTTTTCTCAAGGAATTTAGCTACTAAAGAGAGACAAGTTATAGAACAATACTTAGCAAGAATTGATGGATCAAGTGGAGGTTTGTGGATTTTTAAGGGTATTTGTAGGCAATAGAGAAGTAACTAGTAGATAGGTACAGATTGAAGATCAGTAAGAGAATGGGGATGGTAGACAAGGAAATCTCCTTGAGAAAACAAAATGGAATAGGATCACTTGGGTATGTACATAGATAACCTTGGCAAGGAGAAAGACCATATCTTTAGGAGAGATAGGATAAAGGAAAAGAGATTGTCAAAAGATATCTGAGTTATGTGAAATGAGGAGGAAGAGAGAAGAGTGAGCTGTTAGTAAACATCCTCATAAGTGTCAACTATTATTACTTATAAAGCCATTTGAAAAGATGAGAGAAGTATTTTTTTTCAGAGGCAGAGAGATATCATGGAGGCACAACTATTTGTAGAATCCTTTAATGAGCTTAGTTTGTTACCTGAGCATGATTGACTTAAGACTTAAGTAAGCTAGTATAATTCTTTGACTTGACTCTGATGAAAGAAGTGGTGAAAGAAAGTAGGTTCATGTGAGTTGGAGTTCCATTCTTTAGGAACCCCTTCAATTTTGGAATCTCTAGGTTTGAGTTATAGAGCTAGTTCAGAAACTGTTGGATCTCACAGAGAGAGCAACTTAATAGGACTGTGAACTGTCTACCTGTTTAAATTAGTGTGCATTGAAAATGTATTTTATGTTTTATATGATAAAATATGTATGAGATTGCTTGCTGTCTTGGGGAGGGGTAAGGAAAGGGAAGAAGTGAATGAAGGATGGTCAGAAGAAGGCAGAGAATTTGGAACTCAAAACTTTAAAAGATGAATAGTAAAAATTATTTTTTACATTTAATAGAGAAAATAAAATATTATTTAAACATGTATTCAAGTATCTACCATTGTATGTGTTTAGAATTATCTTCAGTTCTAGAGAATAAAAAAGTACAAAACCCAGACCAGTGATGGCTAAAGTTTTAGAGATGGAGTGCTGTGCCCTACCCCCATTCCACCCTAACCCCCTGATCATGTGCCATGCCCACCCCTTCCAGAGACCATGTGCTGTGCCCCTCACCCCCAAAACATCCTGGGTATGCTCCTCCCTTACCCCACACAGGGGAGGGAGAAAGTTCTCCTAATGGGCTGCTGGATGGAGGGGCATGTGAAGTAAGGAATGTCATCAGTGAGTTTAGAGAGGGGAAAAGGGAGTGGCTCAAGTGCTCTGCTCTCTTCCAGCTCTGCTGCCTATGAGCTGCCAACCTTACCTCCTGTGCACTCCCATTGGGCTGCTGGGCAGAGGGGTGGATGATGTGAAAAAATGTCATCAGGCACAGTGGAGAGGAGGAGAGGAGCAGCTCCCTTGAGTTCTTCTGTCTTTCTAGTAACTAATTCGAGGGGTGGTGTTAGGGGGGAAGATGGCTGAACTCTCACAGAGAGCATTCTGCATGCCATCTTTGGCACCCATGCCTTAGGTTCACCATCACTGGCCTGGTCCCTTCCCAGAAGAAGTTTAACACTGGACTGATGCAATTTTTTAAATTTTAGGATAATGGTTTAAAAAGCCCTTCTAATTAACTTTTGTTGGTATAGCAATTCCTGAGGAGGAAACCCTCTACTAATATAGAATGGTAATTGTGCTCTAACTTAGAGTCTTAGACATTAAATGTAATTTTTCAGGGGAGATGTAGTGGATAGAGTACTGAACTTAGCATCAAAGATGTGGGTTAAAACCCTTCCTCAAAGTTTTACTATCTAGGGGATGATTGCTGATTTTTATGTGACTTCATAAAATATCATTTTATTCCTTTGTAAAATGGATTGATGATATTTCCTTTCTCACAGGGTTGTTGCAAGGAACAGATGAGATCATGTATGTGAAACAGTTTGCAAAACCTTAATAAACTCATAAGAAATAATGAACAGGATGAGTTCATAAAAACCTGGAAAGACTTATATGAACTGATGCAAAGTGAAGTGAAGAATCAGGAGAACAATGTATACAGTAACAGAAATAAACAATGATCAATTGTGAAGAACTAAACCATTATCAGCAAAGCAAATTTTGAAGATAATTATATGGGACTCAGGATGAAACATGCTGTCCCTAGGCAAAGGGACTGTTGGAGTCTGATTGCAGATCAAAGCATGCTATCTTTCACTTTATTTCCTTAATGAATTGTTTATTGTGTGTGTGATACATGTCTTCTATCATGACATGAGCAATTTGGAAATATGTATTGTATGAAAGCACTGTTACAACCTATATAAGACTATTTACTGACTCAAGGAGGAGAGAAGTGAGGAAGGGAATCCTAAAATGTGAAAAAACAATTGTCAAAAATTTTCTACATTTAACTGAAAAAATAATTTAAAAAATTAGTGAACTATATGGACTCACTTGTTATTACCTATGTAAATATCCAAAATTATATAATTACTCTAAGACATTTCTGTGTGTCAGTCATTTAGTCAACAAGGACTTAATATGAATGCTTTCTATGAGTTAGTATTGTGTTAAAAATTGATGATACACAGAAAGGCAAAAATAGTGTGAGATATTGGTCTGTACCTAGTTGCTGCCATACTGTGTTCCAGTTTTCCAAACAGTTTTTGTCAAATAGTGAATTCTTCTCCCCCAAAGCTGAGATTTTGGGGTTTACCACACACTAGATTGCTATGGTCATTTACCCCTAATCTATTCCATTGATCCACCATTATATTTCTTAGCCAGTGCCAGATTGTTTTGATGATTACTGCTTTATAGTACATACTATATCACTGTCCTTCACCTTTAAAAAAATGAATTCCCTTGATATTCTTGAACTTTTGTTCTTCCACGTGAAATTTGTTATTATTTTTTTTAGTTATTTTAAAATATTTTTTTTCCATTTTGTAAGCTCCTTGAATGCAAGAACTATATATTAATTTTTGTGTCCTTAGGATAGTACAGTGCCTATCACATAATGAGCACTTAATGTTTATTGGTAAATTGGTATCTTTTTTCTTTTCCTTTTTTAAAATTTAGAATATTTTTCCATGGTTACATGATTCATGATCTCCCCCTTTCCTCCCCCTCCTGGAGCTGAAAAGCAATTCCACTGAGTTATGCTTGCATCATTGTTCAAAACCTATTTCCATGTTATTGATATTTGCAGTAGAGCTATCTTTTAATATGAAATCCCTAATCATATCCCCATCCAACTATGTGATCAATCACATGTTTTTCTTCTGCATTTCTGCTCCCACGGTTCTTTCTCTAGATATGGATAACATCTTCATCATAAGTTCCTCTGGATTTTCCTGGGTCATTGCATTGCTGCTATTAGAGACATCCATTACATTTGATTGGGCCACAATGTATCAGTCTCTGTGTACAATGTTCTCTTGGTTCTGCTCCTTTTGCTCTGCATCAATTCTTGGAGGTCTTTCCAGTTCAAATGGAATTCCTCCAGTTCATTATTCCTTTCGGCACAATAGTATTCCTTCACCATCAGATACCACAGCCATTGTTCAGTCATTCCCCAATTGATGGACACCCCCTCATTTTTCAATTTTTTTGCCACTACAAAGAGTGTGGCTATACATATTTTTGTGCAAGTCTTTTTCCTTATTATCTCTTTGGGGTACAAACCCAGCAGTGGTGTGGCTGGGTCAAAGGGTAGGCATTCTTTTAATGCCCTTAGTGCATAATTCCAAATTGCCTTGCAGAATGGTTAGACCAATTCACAACTCCACCAGCAATGCATTAATGTCCCAATTTTGCTGCATCGCCCCCAACATTTATCACTTTTCTTTGCTGACGTATTGGCCAGTCTGCTAGGTATGAGGTGGTACCTCAATGTTGTTTTAATTTGCATTTCTTTAATCAGGAGGGATTAAGAACACTTTTTCATGTGCTTATTGATAGTTTTGATTTCATCATGTGAAAACTGCCGATTCATGTCCCTTGAGTATTTGTCAGTTGGGGAATGGCTTGATTTTTTATAAATTTGACTTAGTTCCTTATACATTTGGGAGAGTAAACCTTTGCCAGAGAGTTTTGTTAAAAATGCTCTCCCAGTTTGTTGCTTTCCTTCTAATTTTGGATGCATTGATTTTGTTTGTACAAAACCTTTTTAATTTGATATAATTAGAGTCATTCATTTTACATTTTGTAATGCTCTCTAGCTCTTGCTTAGTCTTAAATTCCTTCCTTTCCCACAGATCTGGCAGGTGTATTATTCTATGTTCACCTAATTTATTTAGGATTTCATTCTTTATATTTAAGTCATTTACCCATTTTGAATTTATCTTGGAATAGAGTGTAACATATTGATCTACACCTAATTTTCCCCATACTGTTTTCCAATTTTCCCAGCAGTTTTTGTGAGATAGCAAGTTCTTGTCCCAAAAGTTGGAATTTGGGGGTTTATCAAACACTAGCTTGCTGAGGTCATTTACCCCTAGTCTATTCAATGATCCACCCTTTTGTCTCTTAACCAGTACCATATTGTTTTGATGACCACTGCTTTATAGATCACTTTAAGATCTAGTACTGCTAGGCCCCCATCCATCACATTCTTTTTCATTATTTCCCTTGATATTATTGATCTCTTGTTCTTCCCGATGAACTTTGTTACATTTTTTCTAATTCTATAAAAAAGTTTTTTTGGTAGTTTGATAGGTATGGCACTGAATAAATAGATTAATTTGGGTTAGCTCATCCTAACCATGAGCAATTAATGTTTTTATAGTTATTTAGATCTAGTTTTAATTATGTGAAAAGTGTTTTGTAGTTGTGTTCATATAATTCCTGTGTTTCTCTTGGTAGATAAATTCCTAAATATTTTATATTGTCTAGAGTGATTTTAAATGGAGGTTCTCTTTCTAACTCCTGCTGGTGAGTTTTGTTGGAATTATATAGAAATGTTGATGATTTATGTGGGTTTATCTTGTATCCTGCAACTTTGCTAAAATTGTTAATTATTTCCACCAACTTTTTAGTTGATTTTCTAGGATTCTTTAAGTATATCATCATAGCATCTGCAAAGAGTGATAGTTTAGTTTCCTCATTACCTACTTTAATCCCTTCAATTTCTTTTTCTTCTCTAATTTCTACCGCTAGCCTTTCTAGTACAATGTTAAATAATAGTGGTGATAATGGGCATCTTTGCTTCACTCCTGATCTTATTGGAAAGGTTTCTAATTTTTCTCCAGTGCAGATGATATTTGCTGATGGTTTTTAATATATACTGTTTATTATTTTGAGGAATGGTCCTTCTATTCTTATACTTTCTAGTGTTTTCAATAGGAATGAGTGTTGTACTTTATCAAAGGTTTTTTCTGTATCTATTGAGATAATCATGTGATCTCTGTTGATTTGATTATTGATATGGTCAATTATGTGAATGTTTTTCCTAATATTAAGCCATCCTTGCATTCCTGGTATAAATTGCACCTGGTTATAGTAGATAATCCTTGTGATAACTTGCTGTAGTCTTTTTGCTAGTATTTTATTTAAGATTTTTGCCTCTATGTTCATTAAAGAGATTGGTCTATAGCAGGGGTCAGCAATGTATGGCTCTCGAGCCATATCTGGCTCTTTTGAGGGCCAGATAAAGCTCTTTCTGCAGGAGCCATAAAGTCAATTTTTTTCAGGCTCTATTACAGGAGCACACACTGTTTACAGGAGCATGCACTGTGAGCACTGTAAGGCTCTCATGAAATTACATTTTTAAAAATGTGGCATTTATGGCTCTCACGGCCAAAAAGGTTGCCAACCCCTGGTCTATAGTTTCCTTTCTCTGTTTTTGGTCTGCCTGGCTTTGGAATCAATATCATATTTGTGTCCTAAAAAGAATTTGGTAAGACTCCTTCTTTGCTTATTTTGTCAAATAATTTGTATAGTACTGGAATTAGTTGTTCTTTAAATGTTTGATGGAATTCACTTTTGAATCCATCTGACCCTGAGGATTTTTTTTAGGAAGTTCCTTGATGGCTTGTTCAATTTCTTTTTCTGAGATGGGGTTAAGTATTCTATTTCCTCTTTTGTTAATATAGGCAATTTATATTTTTATAAATACTCACCCATTTCACCTAGATTGTAATGTTTATTGCCATATAATTGGGCAAAATAGTTCTTAGTAATTACCTTAATTTCCTCTTCATTAGAGGTGAGATCAACCTTTCCATCTTTGATACTGTTAATTTGATTCTCTTCTTTTTTATTAGATAAACTAATATTTTATCCATTTTATTTGTTTTTTCAAAGTACCAGCTTCTAGGCTTACTTATTAGTTCAATTGTTCTTTTACTTTCAATTTGATTAATTTTTCCTTTAATTTTTAGGATTTCCAATTTAGTTTTTTTCTGGGGATTTTTAATTTGTTCTTTTTTCTAATTTTTAAGTTGCAAGCCCAATTAATTGATCTCCTCCCTCTCAATTTTGTTGCTATAGGCACTCAGAGATAAAAATTTTCCCTGAGTACTGCTTTGGCTATATCCCAAAGGTTTTGATATGATGTCTCCTTATTGTTATTCTCTTTAATGTAGCTTATAATTGTTTCTATAAATTCTTCTTTGACCCATCAGTTTTGAAGAATTAGATTATTTAGTTTCCAATTAATTTAAAATTTGCCTTTCCATGGATCCTTCTTAATAATATTTTTTATCTCATTATGATCTGAAAAGTTGTATTTATTATTTCTGCTTTTCTGCATTTGTTTGCAATACTTCTATGTCCTAGCACATGGACAATCTTTGTATATGTACCATGTACTGCTGAAAAGAAGGTATATTCCTTTTCATTCCTATTCAGTTTTCTCCAGATATTTATTAACTCTAAATTTTTTAGTATTTCATTCACTTCCCTTACTTTTTTCTTATTAATTTTTTGTTTGATTTGTTTAGTCCTGAAAGGGGAAGGTTGAGATCCATTACTAATATGGTCTTACTACCTATTTCCTCCTTGAGCTTCTTTAATTTTTCCTTTAGGAATCTAGATGTTATGCCATTTGGTGCATAAATATTTAGTAATGATATTACTTTATTGTTTATAGAACCCTTTAATAGAATGCAATTTCCTTCTTTATCTCTTTTAATCAGATCAATTTCTACTTTAGTTTGTCTGGTATCACTATTGCTACTCCTGCCTTTTTTTTTTAACTTTAGATAAAACATATAATAAATTCTGTACCAGCCTTTTACCTTGAATCTGCGTATGTCACCCTGCTTCAAATGTGTTTCTTGTAAAAATTATATAATAGGATACTGGTTTTTAATCCACTCTGCTATCCAATTCTGTTTAATGGGTGAGTTTATCCCATTCACATTCAGCATTATAATTATTAACTATGTATTGCTCTCCATCATGTTATCCCCTTTAAATTCTTCTTTATTCCCTTACTCTCTGTTCCTCCTCACTAGTGTTTTGCTTTTTATCATCTTCCCCCCTTTTCCCCTCCCTCCAATTACCTGCTTCTTCCCTTGTCTTATTCCTTTCTACTTCTCTGTGGGGTAAGATAGAATTCTATAAACCACTGAGTATACTTGTTTTTCTAAAATAGTTTTTGATAGTTCAATTGGTATGGCACTGAATTAGTAAATTAATTTAAGTAGAATGGTCATTTTATTATATTAGCTCAGCCTGCCCATGAGTAATTAATTTTTCCCATTATTTAGATCAGACCTAATTTGTGTGAAAAGTGTTTTGTAATCATTTTACATAATTCCTATATTTGTCTTGGCAGGTAGACTCCTAGGTTTTTGTTTTTGTTTTTTTTTTTTTTACTCCTAGGTATTTTATATTGTCTAGAGTTATTTTAAATGGAATTTCTCTTTCTATTGTTTGCTGGATTTTTGTTAATACATAGAAATGCTGATAATTTGTGTGAGTTTATTTTGTATCCTGCAACTTTGCTAAAGTTACTAATTATTTCACCTAGTTTTTTAGTTGATTTTCTAGGATTCTCTAAGTAAAACATCATATCATCTGCAGAGTAATAGTTTAGTTTCCTCATTGCCTACTTTAATGCCTTAAATTTCTTTTTCTTCTCTTATTGCTAAAACTAATATGTCTAGCACTATATATTAAATAATAGTGGTGATAATGGGATCCTGGCTTTATCCCTGATCTTATTAGGAAGGCTTATAACTTATCCCCATTGTAAACAATACTTGCTGATGGTTTTAGATAGATACTACTTATCATTTTAAGGAAAGGCTCATTTATTCTTATACTTTCTGATGTTTTTAATAGGAATGTGTGTTGTATTTTGTTGAATGCTTTTCCTGCATCTATTGAGGTCATCATGTACTGTCTGTTACTTTGGTTATTGAAGTGGTCAATCATGCTGGTGGTATTCCTAATATTAAAACAGTCCTGAATTTCTGATAAATAGTCATAGTGAATGACCTTTGTGATATATTGCTGTAGTCTCTTTGCTAGTATTTTATTTAATATTTTTTGCATAGGTATGTATTAAGGGAATTGATCTGTAATTTCCTTTCTCTGATTTTTTTCTCTTCCTGGCTTAGGTATGAGCACCATACTTTGGGTCATAAAAAGAATTTGGTAGGACACCTTTTTTTCCCTATTTTGCCAAATAGTTTATATAGTATTGGGATTAATTGTTCTTTAGATGTTTGACAGAATTCATTTGTGAATCCCACTGAATTTTTTTGAGAAAGGAAAGGAGAAAAGGAATGGGATAACTTCAGATCAAAACTTTAGGAAAATCACTTTGGAAATTGAGTGGATAGTGGATTGGAATGGGTAGAGGTAAGGTAGGCATATGAATGAAAGGGCTATTGACTTAGTCCAGGTTAGAAGTGATGATGTCCTGAGCTAAGATGTATGAGAAGAGAGAAGAAAATATGTACAAGAGATAATGTGAATGTTGGTATGAAAAGATTTGGTAGTAGATTACATATGTAAGCCAAAGTAAGGAGCTGAAAACGACAAAAAGGTCTTGAGCCTGGATGATTGGGATGATAGAGGTATCTTTAATAGATCAGGAATGTGTAGGAGAGGAAAGGTTTTAGAGAAAATATGAGTTTTATTTTGAACACATAGAGTTTGACATGTCTAGCAGGCAGTTGCTCGTATGGCACCAGAAGAGAGACTAAGGTTAGATAAATAGATCTAGGAACCAACTTCATAGAAATCATAAACGAAGCCATAAGAATTGGTGAGATTGCCAGGTGAAATAGTATAGAGGAAGAAGGGGACAAAATCTTGGTAGGCAGTTAGTGGATGTAGCATGGAGGAGGGTGCCATAAAAGAGATCAAGAAGGATCAATTAGACAGAGAGGAGGAGAACTAAGACAGAGTAAAGTCACTAAAATTCAGAGATGAGAGAACACCCAAGAAGAGAAAATGGTCAACTGGGTCAAATGCTTCAGAGAGATCAAAAAAGGATGAGAATTGAGAAAAGACCATTAGATTTAGCAATTAAGAAAGCATTGGTAAGAGAAAACATTTTTAGTTGAATAATAAGTTTGAAAGACTTGTTGCTTATGGTATAGAAGATAGTGAGTATTATGAAAGCATCTAATGTTGATTGCTTTGTCCCTTTGAGGACTGGAACAATGCCATTTTTTAAAAGCAAGGGAAATCTGGAAAATGGCATACAGTGTTGCCTAGTGCAAACTAGGAAATAAACAAAAAATACTTGAAACTAATGGAACAACTGATGTGGAATATACTTGAGTCCAGACCAAGAAACTGTTTCAGTTAGCCATTGATCTGAACAGCATTGATGCTTTTTTAAAAACATAATTTGTATTTTCACCAAATACAATTCCTTAATAGACAACTCGATATTTGTTAAAAAATCCATTTCTTTAACAGACAATTATTATATGCCTCAGGGGCCCTAAGGAAGAGAACTGGGATAAACTGAAGTCAGAGGCTTTACTCCTGGGAAGCAGGAATCCAGGTGGTTATGTGATACATAATGTACAGATGGACAGCATGGTTTGTATTGTAGAATTCTGAATGTACAGGGCTGGATTTATATTCTGGACATTTTGAAACTTCGGACCATTAAAGCAAGGGACAAGACCTTGGGGAGGAGCCCTTCCACATCATCAGGTAATGGTCAGTGTCATAAAAGATATTCTTAAATCCAATCAGAGGTCCATGGGCCAGCTTCTCAGGAGTTCTGGTTATTGCTAATCCTGTGGGAAGATTAACAGAAGATGAATATGCATCATTCCACCTTCTCAGGTCTAGAGGATTGATTGAGAGGACCTCAGAGAAGGGTGCTACCTTTAATACACTTTCTGAGATTCTTTTTCCATTCAGTCATTCATTCAGTAAATATTTCCTGCATGCTGACTATGCCCAAGGCACTGTGTTGGTAATAGAGAGGGCATATAAAAGTGCATAGAAATAAAGGATGCCTAGAAAATCTAGACAACAGCTGTGTCTTTATGGAACTTTTAGTTATGGCTCTGCTGTGTGTCTAAGAAACAGCACAGTTCTTCTAGAAGTGATCGCCACATTCACCCACTTTCTGTTCCAGTGAACATTCCTTCTTGCCAGAGCTATTACTAAGAATTCTTGTGTTTAGGGAAAACTCACTTGAAGTGGAAGGCGTATGATTTAGAAACCAAACAGTCTCAACTATTTTCTTCCAGAGTGACATTATATAAATCCAAACATCATGCTACATAATTTCCTTATCAAACATGAGAACAATTATTATCAGTCCAAATAGGACTATATATAAAATCTGTAACTAATGGGAAAACTGCATACCAACATCTCAATAAGCCATGAGGATATGTGTGTGCACGTATCTCCTTATATATGAGGATATATATGTAGATTATATATTTTGTGTATATTATCTATATTTAATTTTGTGGCTATGTGTATGTTACCTGGATAGCCTGTCATCTCTGTCAGCTAGCTTTGGTTAGTGTCATTAAATTTGTCCTAGGAATAACAATGAGGGCATTGTGGTTTGTAGTGGGAGGTGGACTTTTGTGCAGCAGAATATTCCACCTTTGCGTGGCAGATGTTCTCCAGAGATTTGTTGAGCTAGCTGTTGGAGGTCAAAAAGAGAGCCAACCATTAGGTATCTTGAGGGTGGTGGTACAGGACTAGGAGAGAATAGAGTGGGAATACTGTATAGGGTAGACTGCTGGAGGACAATGAGGTATGGGAATGACAGGTCCATCACTAGGAGAATGAACTCCCACCTCTCCTTTTTTGGTAACCTGGGAGGTCTTCTTTGTCCCAGTTGTCCTTCCCTAATTGTGGTTCTACTTCTGATGAATGTAGGAGTCCCTGAAAAATGCATTACTTCCAATGATTATCTAAGGAAGGTAGCATAAAATCATGTTATGGAACAGCCCAGCTCAGTAGGATTTCCATTTCTAGTTCTTTCTTCTCTAAGTTTGTCTGCTTCTTGGCCAAGGGAGGCTAGGCAAAAGCATACTTGCATTATGTTTTCTTTCTGACTGTCTGAAAACTTAGAGGTCTGGAGAGGGGGGAAAAAGAGGGAAGACCACAGGTTTCTGTTGGGTGAGTTTTCCCTCATGTTCTTGACATCTTCCTCTGACTCCCTTAGGAACTCATATGTTCCAAACCTACACTAACCCTTTGTAAACCTGTATGGCTTTCAGAGCAAACAACTTCCCTTCAGGGGAGAAATGCTTCCAGACAGCTTTTGCTGAGGTTGAAAGCATTATACAGAGAATGAAGAGGAAACCTGACAAGTTTTGACTTGCTGCTAAATCCAGGCTCCTGCAGGGCTTCCTTTATAGTCAAGTTAACCCATAAAAGAAGAGCAATAATGTTGACCCTCGCATTACAGAGATGACTCTGAGCTTGGCTATAGTGTGATACTCCTAGGATAATCCTGAAAGGAAACTTCTGGCTTTGAAGTGATGGCATATAAAGCAGTCACTAATAATTCATGTCGCAGAGAAAGAGATTTGCAGAACTTGGGCTGATCAGCAAGATCGCCTAGTCCAAGCTGCTCATTTTAAAGATGAGAAAACTGAGCCCCAAAGAGAAGTATCTGGTCTCCTAACAAGTGAGAGGCAAAATCAGAGAATCCCTGTCTCCAGACTCTATGTCAGCTATTTCTCTGTTTAGTATATTTTCACTACATTTTCTTCCTCCCTTCTATCATTTTTGCAACATTTATTAAGCACCTGCTATGTACAAAGCATCATGTAAGAGTTTTTTGGAGAAGGAGATATGTGGATCTTACCTAAGACAAAAATTCGAATAGATACAATGGATTTCCAAAGTAGAAACTAAGGTAAAAGGAGGGAAAAGAAGGGACTTTGTAAGATGAAACTTCTGAGATTACTTCTCAACTCAGTGTCCAAATGGAGTTGCAGAAGATATTGGAGCAGCAAAAAAGTTGGGAATCTAGTTCTAAGGAAGGTGGGGGGAAGGTATAGATAATTAAGTGCTTAGCATGTATCAGGAATTATGCTAGACCCTGACCCTAAGTACATTCTAATAGGGGAAAGATAACATTAAAGGGAGTATGGAACTGGGGGAGGGTGTAGATTGAGTATAGCAGCTTGTTTGGGTGATTCCTCAAATAGAATTCCAAAGGCAAATTCACCAATAAAGGGAAGAGACTGTAGCAGTGGAGATTTTACCATGATGAGCTATAGTCTGAGGCTGTCAGAAATCTGATAATACTTTTTTATACTTCATCTACAAGCATATCTACTCAGATGGAATGAGGAATTATGGGCTAAGCTAGCTAGGTAGCTCAGTGAACAAAACATGGAACCTGAAGTCAGGAAGATATGAGTTCAAATTTAGCCTCACACACTTTCTAGCTGTGTGAGCTTGACAAAGTCACTTAATCCTCTCAACTGTAAATTTGGGAGGATAATAGGAAGTACCTCCCAGAGATACCATGAGGATCAAATGAGATAATAATTGCAAAGCTCTTAGCATAGTACTTGGAGTATAGTAAGCACTATGAAAATGTTAGTTATTATTATTATAATTGTTATTATGAGCTAGGTGAGGTCTTTGTCCAACGTTCTTCTTTTTTCTATGTTTAGCAGCTATGTGGGTTTGGGTTAAACTTATGCACAAAGGAATCCTGGTGTTCTGTGTTCCTATGCATTGGTAAATATTACTTGGTTCTCCTATACAGTATATTTACAAAATTCGTGGGAATGTTTTTTAACTAGGTTTTCTTTAAAATTAGATCCAGTTAAAACAACATTCTGTAGATATAACAATTAGTTTGGTGGTCTGAAGTCATTCAGCCTCATAACCAAATGCTAAAACTACCTAACCCTAAATTCAGTAACTGGCCCATCCATTCTTGCTTACTTCTACTGAAGCCTATTTGAAAGAGGATCTCTATTAGAAAGAGATTGCTATTATTTTTCTTGCAAGGAAATGATCATCTAAGTCACTCGAGATCTGTAGACTTAGGAAGGAATTTGTCATTGTTTCAAATAGCTCTTCTTATTTCTAGACTTATTCATTTGAACAGTCTTTGGGAAAAGGTTTAGATGCTCCTCATTGAACACAGAATCATAAAATCATGGCATTAGAGCTGGAAAGGAGAGTAGAAAGCAATTTGTTCAAATCCCTTTGTTTCATAGATAAGGAAAATGAGACTCAGAGAAGTTAATAACTTCTTCAAGGTCACACCATAAGTGATTGAGCTAGGACTATGGACCCAGGTTCGCAGATATTTACTGGATGTGTGACCCTGAGCAAGTCACTCAGTCTCTGTTTGCTTTGGTTTCCTCATCTATTAAATAAGGACAACAATAGCACCTACCTTTCAGGGTTGGTGTAAGGATCAATTGAGATAATAATAGTAACATGCTTAGCACAACTACCTGGTAGAGAGTTAGCACTATAGAAATGTTAGCTATTATTACAATTAACTGCAAATCCAGCAGCCTTTCCATGTAACTTCTGTGTTTTTTTTTTCAAAATTGATATGAGGAGGTTATTTGGAAAAAGGAAGAAAATATACTTTTTCAATAATAAAAATGGTTTAAATCACATTGTAAAAGATACAAAGGGATGCTGTCTTTAGTTTTGAATGGTTTGATAGCTAAAATGGACAGGGGGAAAATCATTTGCTAAAAACTTTTAAAACATTAACTATGATGTAAAACCCAGTGGAATTGTGCATCAGCTAAAGGGGGTAAGGGGGTGTGGGGAGAGGGAAAGAACATGAAACATGTAACTATGGGAAAATATTAAAAATAAAAAAAACATTAACTGTGAGGAAACACAGTTTTCTTTCTTTTTCATTCCATTGCATTTAAAAAATTATATATTTCGTAACCACCCTCACCAACAACTTTCTGTGTTTTCTGAACAGCTTTGTAAATTTATAGATCTGTGGTTCTCCATTTTAGCTTAAAACACCTTCGCTATACATTTGTGTACCCAGTCGGATAAGCTTCTTCTTACCTAAAGTCCCTTTGAATTATTCTATATCAAGTTATATTTGGGATGCAAATAATGAGCTCTAAAGAAATTAAAATTTTTTTTCCGGTTTCTCTACAAAGCTGAAAAGAATGTTGAGCAAGTATTAAAAAATTATGAATTTGATAATATGCTTGGAAGAGACCTTGAGATATCCTCATGTCCATCCCCCTGCCTCAGTGACACAAATCTGATGAGAGCACCTTGCTCAACCTCGTCTATCACAAGTACAAGAAAGAGAAGCAGTCAATACTTTTAGTATTAAGTATAGGGGTTGGAAGGCTCTTGAAAGGTCAGGGAGTTGCCTCTCTTCCTTCAGGCTAAGCCTCACCTGAATCATTCCAGAGAGATAAGAATCAATCTCATTTTTTAAAAAGCTTGCCAGAGGACAGTCCACAATTTCTCTTGTTAACTCCTTTGAATGTTTTAACAGCTCTCATGTCAAAGGAAATCCCCTGCATATCCATTGAAGTTTCATTCAGTAAATACAGATTGAACTCTTGCTCTGTTTATGGCACTAAGCTAGGTGCTGTGGGGGACACAAAGATGTATGAGACAAGAATGGCTCATTCCCTCAAGGAATTTATAGTCAGTCTAGTAGGAGATATGAGACATACACAAATTACACATGGCAAAGGCAGTATGCAGTAAATACTATATGAAAGGTGCCAACTAAGGGTTATAACAGTATATGACCATGGTGTTAGTGAAGCATCATTTCTGGTTAGAATGATCAAGGAAGTAACTAGTAAAGGTGTGACAACACACTAGGGCCTTTACTGATAGACTTTAAAATATATATATGTTTTTTTAAGTTTTCAGTTCCAAATACCATCTTCCTCCTCCCATCCCCCACTTAATGAGAGGTTAAAAAAAACCCAAGGCGATTAAAACATTTGCAATCATGCAAAACAAATTTGGGGTAAGGCATTTCAGATAGAGTAAGAAGCATGGGCAAAAGCCTTGGTGACTGGAAAGGACAATCAAATGCTTAAGGAATAGTGAGCAGCCCAGATTTTCATGTAGTAGGACAAGGGGGAATTAGTGTTGAAAGACTAGTTACTGCCAAATTGTGGAAAGCCTTGAACTCCAGGATACAGAGGTTAGATTTCTTTAAATAATTGTTTGGAGAATCACTGCAAAGTTTCAATTCAGTGGTATGCCATGGTCAAAATGATGCTGTACATATAATATAGAAAATTAGTCTTGATTACAGGAGGAATTGTATGGAAATAGGGAGACTATTTTCAAACTATGAAAATAATCCAGGCATGAGGTGAGGTTGGCTAACAGAATAGAAAGAAAAGGACAAAGGCATGAAGTACTGAAAAGAAAGAATGAATAGGTCTTGGTTAATGGTTGCTAAGAGAGGAGGCAATGGAAGAAAAGAAGTTAGTAGGGTCCTGTGGAAAAAAAAAACCCTATGGATTTAGAGCAATGGTTCCCAAACTTTTTTGGCCCACCGCCCCCTTTCTAGAAAAAAAATATTACTTAGCGCCTCCTGTCACATACTATCACCACCCCCTTACAGTTATTCACTGCCCCCCAAATGCACCTGTGGCCATCACCGCCCCACCTGGATCATTGCAGCACCCACCAGGGGGTGGTGGCGCCCACTTTGGGAAATCACTGATTTAGAGCAACAGAACCTACATAAGAATTCCCTTTATTGCCTTCTAAGTGTATGAGTTTGGGAAGGTCACATAATCTGGACTTTCAGTTTCCTTAACTGAAAAATAAGAGGATGAGATTAGATTGTTCTAGGGTTCCTTACAACTTGAAATCTATGATCCTATGATTATTTCAACATTTCAAATTTGAGCAACTCAGAGGATAGTGGCACCTTTATAGAAATATGAATATTAAGAAGTGTATCTAGCTTCTAAGAGAGGATAAGTGTGGTTATATACTTACTTGAGATGATGTCAATATGTATATCCAGAAGGATAGGTCTCACAGGCATTTGGAAATGTAAAATAAATGTAGCAGAGAATCTGACCTGGGAACAGTAGGAGTCATCTATATAAAAATGGTGGTTGAAACTATCCACTTTCATGGAGGGGAATGTAGTTTTAGAGTGAAGGATAAAGAATTCTGAGTAAGACTTTGAGCAAAGTTCATATTTAGAAAGCAGGACAAAGAAGAACCAGTCAAGGAGTTGGAATAAGAATAATGGACAGCATTATGGCTGTTAAAAGAGGAAGTAATTTGATCACAGATCATGGAGAATGGAAACTGGAGAAAAGCTTTCATTAAATTGGACAATTAGGTCAATGGTGACTTTCTATAAGACCATTTCAATGGAATGAGAAGGGATGGAGATAAATTTGGGAAGAGAAAGTGATTATAGATGACTCCTTTAATGAGTGTCAGGGTCAAATGAAGGTAAGAAATTGAAAGAGATCTCAGGGGCAGGATGGTTAAAGAAAGACCCAATGTTTTTCAGAGTTGTTACTAGAAAATTTAGCTCTGAGTGAAAGCAGCAGGAGAAGCCCACTCAAGCCAAATAATATTTTGAAGAGAAATTCAGTTCAGTGAAGAGGATAAAGGAGATAACCCTAAGGTATAGAATTCAGACATTTATGTGGAGGCCAAAAGACCTTGAGCTATGGTATCACTTCTAGATCATTGCTGGTTGGGCTATATCCTGGGGAAAGAACAAAGAGTTCTGTGAGCAGGATAGGACTCAAAAGAGATGTGGCCATTGTGTATGTAGATGGTAGGAAACTCATCTAATAATTTCCCATTTGAACTAATTATTCTGTTCTACTAGGTACTGAATTTGATTGCTTTTATTGTCTAAACAAATACATATGTTATCAGTATCCCCTAGATGGTGGCACCCAACTCTAGTTACATATCTGATGTTCTTAGACAAAGTGATAGATGCCAATTAGAAGAGAGGTTGAGGACCCAAGAAAGAGTAGGAATATCTTATGAAATGAGATCCTGGGGGAAGTAGGAGGAGGAAAGAACAAAACTCCAAGTGAAGCTGTCATCATTCAAAAAGAAGGACATAGAATCAGAGTTTTTGTTCTAAAAGACTCTTTAGAATTGCTTTAGTACAAGTTCAATCCCTCTCATTTTCCAAGTGAAGAAACTGAGGTCCAGAGTACTTGTGATGAGTTACAAAGGATCAGTGATGAACTCTCTGTCTGTCTGTCTGTCTCTTTGTCTCTCCTTGTCTCTTTTTCTCTTCCTCCCTTCTCTCTCTTGTCCTCCATCTCTCTGTCTTCCTCTGTCTCGCTCTCTCTGCCTCTCTGTTTCTCCTTTGCTTCATTGTTTATTGAAGTCTCACAGAGTCATTAGCTTCCACTTGCTTAATTCTAATTATTAAGGAATTATTTTCTTCAGTGAGATTTCTATTTATTTCCCCATTTGGCCAATTCTGCTTTTTTAATGAATTCTTTTTTTGGTGAATTTTTTTACCTTCTTTTCCATTTGGTCTATTCTACTTTTCAAAAGTTTTTTTTCCTTGTGCCTCTTTTACTATTAGGCAAATTCTTTTACCATAGGCAAATTTAAGATGATAGTTGCTTCAGTATTTTTTGTGCCTTTTTTAAAAAGTAATTATCTTTTTATCATTTTCTTGCATAATTCTCATTTCTTTTTCTAGTTTTTCCTCTAGCCCTCATCTCTTTCTTTAATTCTTTCAAGAATACTTGTTGGAGTTGGGTCTAATAGGCATTTTTCTTGGAGCACCCAATATAGTATGATCTGAGGAGAGGTATGGTCAGTGCTCTCCTGGTTTATACTCTGGCCTCTCCAGAAAGGGCTCCTGCACTTCTGTAGCTGCAAGTACTAGTGCCCCTCTTGATTCTGGAACTATGAGCAGATCTCCTGTTGTGACTATAGTTCCTGATCCTTTGTAACTCATCACAAGCATTCCTTTATGTCTTGGAACTGCAACTCAGAACTGCTTATGGGTACCTAGTGTTAGCAAAGGGTCTTCCAAAATCTCTTTCTGACTAGTTGTTGTAAGGGGGAAAAGGGATTTTTGGGGTTCAATATATTAAAAGATGGTCGCCAGAGGATTGTACTATTATCAATCCTCAATTAAGAATAATCTCAAGTCAAAATTGACTTTCATGGTGATTTATTTACAATTAGGAAGGTTGAAGGTAGGGAAATTGAGATAGAAAAACTCTGGCCCGGACCAGAGGCCCAAACCAGGTAGGAATTTAGGGGCCCAGCAGAGGGGCACAGAGGTTAATTAAACAAGGCTTCTAGCCACAAGGCCTTTTACAATTAGAGAGGCAAGAGAGGCCTCCCTGAGGGTAGAGCCTCCAGAAATGCCAAGGGAAGAGAGAGAGAGTCAGTCTAACTTACCCACATGACAATTCAAAGGGGAGCAGTCAGAGGTCCCACCAGAGTCTCAGCATTCCAACACTCCTCCATGAACTAGAAGAGGTCCTCACTAGATGCTGCCTTCCACCCAATCCCTCAGCTGACTGAGGACCTTCTCCTTTTAAAGGGGTCACTTATGCGTCACTTCCTGTTCCTCCCTCCTAATTTGCATGTCCAATCACAATAGACAATTCTCATAGACCACCTAGGGGGTGGGTCAGTTGATTTTGATTCCTCACCCACTCTAGCACACCTGGGTTACTGACCTCCCAGAATTAGAGGTGTTCTCACCTTTGGTGATTAAATCTAAAGATGGACAGTGTAGACTTAATCTAATTATCACATTGTCCAACCTCCTTCACATCTTTGAACTAGGAGATCCTAAAGCTGTTACTGTTGTAGTTGCTCTTGCAATTGCCTCTAAAGGCCACCTCTAGTGCCCTTGCCACACTCCAAGGTCTGCACCCACCCTGACATTATAGATCTCTCCTACCAATCTTCCAGTCAGCCTAGGCTGGAAAAATATCTCTCTCAGACATTTTGACTCTGCTACTTTGACATTTGACCTAAGGCACTATTTCAAAATTATTTAGAAGGAAATGTTTGGAGAGTTTGGTTGGCTCCTAAACTATACTCCACCCTTTTGGCTTCACTCTCTCCAAGTAGATCTGGTGGTAGTATTTGACATTAGATTTTCTAATTCCAAACTCAGTATTCTGTATTAAAAGGATAACTCTTCTTCCAAGATAGCTAAAAAAAAGAGGAAAGAATGATCAAATCTTGATAAACACAATCTTAGAAATCTTAATTAAGTGGAAAAGGAGAAAATTATGGAGCTCAAACTGTGAGGATGTAGTAGAAACATAGGTTAAAAATGGTGTGAATTCATTGAATATTGGTAACACATCATCTAAAATTTATATTGGATGATGAATGGAATTGGAAACTTTAATAAGCTAGAACTTGCTTAGTTCTAGAAAGTGATGCTTGAACTGTGTCCTGAAGAAAGGAAGGTATACTATGAGACAGAAAAAAGAAGGGAGAAATCTCCCACCATGGGGGAGTATAAAAAAGGATAAAGAAAGGAAATAAAGGAATTGAAAGAAGAGTATTATTCCTGAATTCCAGAGTGAATAAGGAGGAATAATATCCAATGAGTCTGAAAAATAGGTTGGGACTAGATTATATAGGATTTCAAATCAAAATAAAGAAGTCTACACTCTATCTTAGAGAAAATAGAATATCATTGGAGTTAGTTGAGTGACATAGTAAGATCCATGCTTAAGGAAGATTACCTTGGCAAGAGTATGTAGGGATGAACTGGAGTGAAGAATGGAATGTTTCACCTTGGAAGCTAACAAGCTCTACGTGACTTCAAGCAAAAACCAGACAGCCAGGTTGCTCTTGGTTTGTAATGAGAATGCTTGTTTAGGTATAGTTGGATCAGATGGTTTCTGAAGTTCCTCCAACTCTGAGATTCTGTGATAGAAAGGTCTTCAGGTCCTTTCTCAAAATTTATGTACTAATTATTTAAAACATAACTCAAAGATAGTTAGTTGCCAAGTATCGAAGCCCACAACAGATCAGAAATAGTGTATGAAAGATGGGGAATGGCTTTTACTAATCAGGTACATTGATAATATAAACAAGCATAGCAAGGCAGCAGAGAGAAAGACTATTACAGGAAACAGGACCTGTAATAGCAGAGTAGCTTGTGGACAGTTAGTAGAGGGGCATCGTGCTATATACACCTCAGGATACTTTTAAGTTATCATGATGAAGAGAAGAAAAACAGAATCTCAAATCTATCAGTAATCTCAGAAGCCATTTAGTCCAATAAGTACCTGACCAAGAATTTACTCTATACAGAAGGAAATTAGGTAGGGCAGGCCAGTCTGAGCTTTGCCTTAGGTAAGAATATATAAAGGGCAGCTGATAGCATTGGTACTTTTCTAAGCAAGAAGAGAGGAAAGGATAACAGATTGGTGGTAAGATAGAGCTGTGGTTCAGCAGTGACTTGATGGCGAGAAAAGGGGCCCTCACTGGGGAGGACTACTACTATGGCCTCTGTGTCTATCTCCCAGGAAAAGAAGCAGAAGGCAGGGATTTAGACTGGTAGGAATGGAAAGCCTGTTCCAGTTCTGATGTGAGAATGGAAGCCCAACTTCAAGTGTGATCTTGGTCATTTGGTCTTCTTTGTAGTGATGGCAGTGGTCCATCAAAGGCCACTTAAAAATATGTTCTGCCTGGAGAACAGGGGCAGCCTAAGGATAGTCAGGGAGCTTAGAAAAACATCCTTAACCCATGATCACTTGCAGGAGAATGGGACCCTTGGCACATTCTTTTTAGAACATCACAACTAATTAAAGATGCAGGATCCAGGCCTCTTTACTCCCAATTGAACGTTCTTTCTATCATATAATCATTTGCTCTCTGGGCTTTTATCTTTCTAGATGCTGGGATTATTCTCTGGGACAAATGAAAAACCCTTGTTGCATAATAAATATAATTATGCATTACATATGTTTCTGTCTCTCCCCATTCCAAGCTTTTCACTCCATTACAGAAGCTACTTTGAATAGAATATGCTTTCTTAAAGGTCTTATTGCTTTAATACTTACTTTTTTATTCCTTCTGACTAAAAAATTGATTTTTTGAGAGTACTTAGCCCCTCTGTTTTCCAAGGAAAATAAACCAAGATTTTAAGTCTTCAATTTGTGGCCATTCTTCCTCCCCAGAGAAGTTTTAGCTCTTACCCAGTGTCTTCCTGCTATCCTCAATTTTTTGTGGAACTATTGAGGATTCTGTATTTGGTTTCTGTTCCCCATTGATTGATAGCTTCTCTTCCATATTCTGGTCACTATCGTTTCTTTGTTGGCTACAAAACTTTCATATCACTGTCACAAATTATTTTTTTCAATGACGAGCTGATGGTGTTTCTGATTTCTGAATGGCAGGAGATGCTACTCAGTAAATGATGGTTCCCTGAATTTAACAATGCAATCATTTATAATAGGCCAGAGTCCCATCGTGCGGAATGCTGCTAGATATACCAGAAAATCACAGTTCCCAATTGCTTTCAATCTTTCTTCAGTGCTCTCCAGGATAAAGGAAATGTTTCAAGATTATGAATATCAAAGATGAAACATTATTACTTAAACTGTGTTGTGTGCATGCATGTCTTTAAAGAAATTTAGTTTTTGAATGAATAGAGTACAAATCTTTCTATTGCAATTCTCAATTTTAAACTAATCCAATTGGCATTCTTTTTCAAACATGCCTCTGTTCCTGTGAAACTGGGGAAAATACTTGCCAACTGCTTCCTTGATGACTATAGGCTTTTCCCAAATACCATTATTTCAACCTCAAGCAGTCATCAGTAATGGTTATTAACTAATGGGATATTTACTGAAGTTGGTTTTCTTTTTTCTTTTCTTTCTGAAAAAGGCACAGGGGGACAAGTGAAGAAAAGCGGGAGACAGGCGTATTCCATTTGAAATCCATGATTAAAAAGCCTAAAAATTCAAACTAACATTAAAAAAACTGTTTTATTTTAATACTCTGGAAGGTTTCAGTGAACTCCATTATTTTCACTCACTATTTGCTTGAATAATTTAGGCAAGAAAGCTAAATTATACATAAAGTGTACAGTTAGAAGAAAAAGTTCATGCACAGCCCCAGGCTATAGCCATCCCCTAATGATGTCTGAAGTCAGTGGAAAAGAACTCGTTAGACTGAGAGTAATTTCTCAGGGTTTAAATTTTTTTTCTTAAAGCAATAATGTTCTTATAAAAACCTGACAAATAATACACTAAAAGAAAAGCCACAAAAGAGTGTGTATGGTTAAGACCTTACCCCTATAAACTTTCATTTAATTTTATGTAAAAAGTGACTTTCCATAGACTGCATAATTGATGGTTGTTGGCAGTCTTGAGTGATCTGCTTAAATAGGGAATATACATGTCTTGATTGAATATAGTTGCTATTTGGCCTCATCAGAATTCTGAAGTTTGCAGAGTTAAAAAGAGATGCTTCAGGGCTCCGAGTCAAACCAAAATCGACTGTGAAAAGGGTAACGGGCATCCACTCAGCACACAGTCATTTTATCAAGTGGTTGCAACTTGCTAGGGTATTGTATTTAAGGAGCAACTCATATCATTAAACATTTACGGGATTCACTAAAATTTTTACATTCTCTTTAAGTGTGACAACAGAGAATCCACCTGCTGGAAAATGACTGGAATACCAAAATGTTGCAAAGGCCTCATTCTTTGATTTCTAAGTCAGGCCCTTTCCTTTGAGTCATAGAGGATCATAGAGTCTTTTTGTTGGGAGGTCTTTTGAAAGGTCGCCTCGTACTGCCCTTCATTTTACAGGTGAGAAAAATAAAGTCGAGAGGGGATGGAACTCATTCAAGGTCACGAGCAAATAAATGGTGAAGCTGGGAAGAAAGCCCCAGCCCTCTACTTCTTGTTATAGATTTTTCTTCTCTTTGTATGTCCAGAGCACAAAGGGAGGATTCCTGGTACCTTTGGCCTTCACCAAACCACAGCCGGAGTTTCTAGTTACATTAAGCAAGTTATGATGTTCAACCCTATTAAAATTTATCAAGGATGGTTTTTACCCTCAGTTTCCACCTTCTGATCAGAGTTTCAACCGGGGGCAGAAAAGACCGAGGAAGTTTAATCACACTCTTCTTCAGAGTCATTTGTAAGGCATTAATAACTTGGCTATAATATTAGCAATTTTACATCTTATACTTGTATCATTTTGTCACATTAGTTTAATATTGCCATCATGGAGTTTAGTATTAATGTGATACAAAAAGTAAAATTAGATGTGCGCTTTTCATATTGTTATATTGAAATCTAGTACCTCTGTGACACTAATACTATTCAAATTCCATAAAATATACAGTTTCTAATATAAAGACATTTTTATATTGCATTAGCACAGGAATGCAGATCATTCCCTCTCCAGAGCAAAGAAAGAGAGGATAACTGACTTAAATTGCCTCCCAGCCTTGGCTACATTGGAGGAAGGAATCTATGAGTAATAAGAATAATAAAGGGAATTATTATTAATAATAACAAGAATAGCTCACATTTAGATAGTGCTTTAAGGTTTACAAAACACTTCTCTCATAACAACCTAGAAGTTTCTCATGTTTTTCAAATGAGCTCTGCATAACAACCTGAACCCATCAATGTTTTATCTCCCATGTTTACTTAATGCATTTTCTCCTCTTTGGCATCTTTTTTTCTACCCAGTTTTGAGAAGAAAATGCACATGTGTTTTCTGTCACCCTTCCTACCAGTGAAAGGATGACCTTTTCCCTCCCCACCCCAGCAACCTACTTTGGTTGGCACAAGCTGCAGGAACTACTCTGAAGGTTTGGTCAGAGTAGTTGAAGAAATCTAAGATTTTTAGCCCTGTTTATCTACTAATGAGGGCAGGAGATAGTGAAATGCAGAGAAGGCAGGGCCTAGAGTCAGAATGATTTTAGTACAAATCCAATCTCAGATACTTACTAGCTATGTGACCCTGGGCAGGTGACTTAACCCTGATGACCGCAGTGTCCTCAACTGTAAAATGAGCTGGAGAAGGAAAAGGCAAACCATTCCGGTATCTTTGTCAAGAAAACTCCAAATGGGATCTTAGAGAGCAAGGACATGACTGAAAACAATTGAACAATAGCAATGACTACTATTAATAAAGATTTCCCTGACCTCGTTCAGGGCTCAAGTATTTATTTGAAATGAAAGGAAATTTTTCCAGTAAATTTAAAAAAATCTAAATAACTCGGTGTATGACCTTGGAGCAAGTCTTTAACTCTTGGTCCTCTGCTTTCCTCATCAAGACTCAATTGTCTTGAAGGTCCCAGAGCACCCAAAATTTTTGCTCCAATGATTCTACAATGCTAAGAAATCATTGCATACAGAACACGGCATTTATGTGTATCATAGGATTCACATTCTGGGATGAAATATCATGCTAAATGTTAAAAACAAAGACAAAATAAAAACCATGAGATCAGGAATTAGGTAAGAGAAACAATCAGGAGTTTGGCATTATATTGATGGACAGTCTTTTGTCATGATTCATCATGCTGTGATATTCAAGTCGAGAATTAGCCAAACAGCAAAGGAGAGGCATGGTGTAGATATGAGCAAGTTTTAGAAAATTGTATAGGCATAAAAATGGCATAAAAGATGTCTTCAGAGACATAGATATATGACTGTAAAATAAGATGAGGCAGTCATGTAGCAAAAGTCAGAATAACCAATAAATAGATTGAGTGCCTCATTGGTATCCATGCAATATCAAAAAATGTAGAGAAGAGCATTCTGTTGGTAGAATGGACAATTTGTAGAAGGTAGAGACAGATGGTGCACATGATAGTAAGATATGGATGGTTATGATCTGAAGCGAATTCCCATATTGGTAATAAAAATAATAATAGCTATCACTTACATAGATCTTTAATGTTTGCAAGGCTCCTTACAGAGACCTCATTCTGTCTTAACAAAAGCTCTGAAAGAGATAATATTATTATTCTCATTTTATAAATGAGGAAACTGAGGTTGATAGGGTTAACTGAAGTGGCTAGAGTTGCACATTTACTAAGTGTCTGAGGTTTGTTTGAACTTAAATCTTCCTGATTCCAGTTCCTACCCTCTATCAATGGAACACCTGATGTCTACGATGAATGAG
This sequence comes from Gracilinanus agilis, assembly GCF_016433145.1. NCBI lineage: Eukaryota > Metazoa > Chordata > Mammalia > Didelphimorphia > Didelphidae > Gracilinanus > Gracilinanus agilis. The sequence goes on along the minus strand of NC_058131.1, from coordinate 120,193,502 downwards.
AAAACAGATTGGTTGAAGTGTCAAGATGTGAAGTATTCTGCTGACAGAATGGCAGTATTATTATCCATCAGATCTAGGGTCGTTAATTATTTAGTTCTCAAATTTTCTACTTTTGCCTGGTAAACTTTAAATTACTGGCTTAGCTCTTAAATTAGTTTATCATATTTTTCTTATACTTTGTAAATTATGGAGCAATTTGTGACTTGAACTCTTAATTGCATCACTTTCTAAGTGGTAGTTTTCATTAAGAAATAAATACTGGCGTGCTTACTGTAGAACTCAACTCTAGGTTGACCTACCATGCTGGAGAACCTTTATTTAAGTGTCTAAGTATGCTTTGCCTTATGAATGCCAGTCTAGTTAAGTAGACAGAGATTTAAGAATAGTAGTTTGGGCACTAGATCATTAATGTCTAGATTATTTTCTTTAGGAAGAATATAGGAAGATGCTAGAAATAGTAAGACTTCATGTTATCACACATGCAAAAAAATGAAAATTAACATATCTTAATAGATGAGAAATGCCTAGTTAGTGGTATGGGAGCCATTTATGAATAAGGCATGTGTTATCAGCTCACTGATTCATTAGAGCAAAGGTCAAATGGAACATCAAGTGACAATATATTACATATGATAATAGCACCAATCCAATTTACTTATATAAGTAGTTGACTCGGAAAGATGGGAAATGGTTAAGAGTGAAGACATTGTTTCTGATTACCACCATTCCTTTGTCTTTAAATGGTGCCTTCTGTTTTTATATCAGATTCTTTCCTAAAGATTTCTTTTTCCACTCCCCTAAGAAAACTTTCCTTCGTAACAAAGATTTAAAAAAAGAAAAAAATGTTTCTCAAAATCAATCAACATGTCAGCCATGTTTGACAGTATAAGCATCATCCACATCTGTTGTTCCTCAATGCTGCAAAGAAAGGAAGAAACTATATGTTTGCTATGGATATTTTTTCATTGTACTTTTCCTGTTTATCTTACAAAATTTTATTTTTTGCTTTTATTAATAACATGATTACAACTCCTACTTTTTTCTTTTGAAATCATGTGTTTGTAATATTTGTTTGCACCTAATTTTCTTTCTGTATTAATTATTCTGTAGTTATGCTTCTTGTATGTCAAAAATCATTGGGTTATTTTTATCTTATCTATTTGATCATTACTTTTCATTTTATGGGATTGCTTAATCCTTTCACATTTAAAATTATGACTTGTAGTTTTTTCTCTTTTAATTTATTTTGTCTTGATTTTTCTTATCACTTTCTTTCTTGTCATTACTCTGTTTCTAGAATTAGTTTTGTGTTTTTTTACTCTTCTTAAATGCTAATTTTTTCCCATGCTAACGCTAAACTGTTGCTATCCCCTGGCCCATTTCATCCTTACTAGTCCTAATCCAAAATATATTGATTTTGAAAAACATTTATCTTTGTCATCTATCCAAGACTTTCTTTCAGTCTTGCTGTTGACCTCTCCTCATAAGCCTGTTGAAATATGTTCTTTATTCCACCTTACTCCAAACTCTTAGCTTAAGTAAAAAACATTTTTGTGACATCCTTTTCTAAGGTGCTTTCATTTGTTTTGACTTCTTCCTAATGCCCACTTCTACTTTATTTTAAAATTGAACTCTCATTCATTCACTTACATGTTTAGTATTTATAATATCTATATCTCTCACAAGAAGTAGAGCATACTGTATAACACATTAAGTACTCTCCTTTATCTTATTTTATGTTACTACATTTGTATATTTTACCCTATTATTAATTTCCTTTTGGTATTTTATCTATTTATTCCATTTAAATTTTTGGTAAAACTTTTTTTCTGTTATGCCTCTATTTTAGAAATGTCAGTTTGTGAAAGGGACTACGCTGGATCATGAGAGTCACTCTGTATGCTCAGTTATGAAACCTGGTTTTATTCATTGCCCTTTTTACCATGTAATTACACTATTTCTAAGTGTAAGTTATATATTCACTTTTTTTAAAAAAAAGTCTCACCCAGAAGCGTTCTGGCAAATACTTAACAATCACCTTTCTGAAAAAAAAAATGTAGGCAGGACCCCCTTTAAATTTAATTTGTATTAGCATTCTAACCATAACTTTCTTAAATTTAGATAACCAATGAAACAACAAATCAAATCTTGATTGATAGCATTTTTCAGTTTTCTAGTTATAAATTCTCATCCTGAAAAATTGAACAAACCAGAGATGGCTATAGCTTATAAATGGCTCTACCCTACTGTCAGGTTTTGGTTGCTTCCAAAGTTCTGAACATATACTTTCTTAAGGTGGGGTTCACTTACGGGGAATATCTCCCTCCTTTGGGAGAAAGCAGTCTCTTACTATTCCTTTTTCTCCTAAATTAAATCCGGGATAAAATCCTCTCGCCACAGATACAGATACCACTCATCTTCCTTTCCCTCACCAATATGAAAATATTTTTTATTGGCACACTTTGATTTTCCCTTTAAGGATGAAATCAACCTTCAAATTCTCTCATTCCGGGCATTTATCTCTTATCCCACAGTCCCATATACAAACATTCTTTTTTGGGGGATTAAGGAAATTACTATCCCTTCTCTGTTTACTTCTGCCTAGGTCAGACTCCAGCCCTACTCCTTTTCTTGATTCCCTTCTTTCTGCTTAGGTAACTTCCTATTGCATTATTCTTCTCTCAAAAGACATTTCTCAATTTTGTGGGGAAGGGAATGAGCTTTTGTTCAGGAAATATTAATCTAGTTTTTCCTTCTTCTTCTCTCCCAAATCTTTAAGATTCCCTTAAATCATTAGGGCCTTAGAACTCTTTTGCACTTTGATCCCTCTTTGTTCTTTCTTTGATTCCTCTATACAATTTATTTTATTTTTATCAATAACAAAAAATTTGGAGACCTTTTACTAGCTTAATCTTTTCTTTATAGTTCTATTTAATTTTATTTTATGCATTTTTATGAAAATGTTTGCAAGATGAATTTTCTGTCCAATTTTTTTGGTTTATTTTTCAGAAATACTTCAAAAGTCACAAATTCCATATCTTCCTACATTGATGATTGCAATCATCTTTTCAGGATAAATTTGCTATGTTACACATTGAGATCCTTTGCTTTTTGGAGTATCTTATTCTATTCTTTTCTTGGAATTTCTCATTGTAGAAAGGTAATCCTAAATTATTTAAAATGTTGTTCCTTTATGACTGAAGTTTTTTTCTCCTGATTCTTTGCAAAATGAGGTGTTGAAAGTGTGAACTTTAACCATTCATTGTAGGCCCTGGACTTTCAAGTTAGGAATTGTCTCTGGTAGGAATCTGTGAATTCAATAAATCAAGAAGTTGTTGTCTATATTCAAAAGGTCAGGGAAAATTCTTTGTATCATTTTCTGCCATATAGTATTCAGAGCTTAATAAAAATTTCTTGTAGGAGATGCATACTGCTTTTTATCCCCTCATCCAAAAAATTAAACAAAACAAATCTCTACATTGGCCATGTCACAAAACATATATAACTCATTCTATGTTTTGAGTCTCTCAGCTTTTTTCAAGGACTTAGGTACCATATCTCATCATTTGTCTTCTGGAATCGTGGTTGCATATTAATCTGATCAGAGTTCCTGAATACTTCAAATATTTTTGTTTTTACAATATTTGTTGTCATTATATAAACTGTTCTCCTGGTTCTGCTCACTTCTTTCTGTATCACTTTATATATCTCCTTTGGTTTCTCTGAAAGCATTCCTTTCATCATTTCTTACAGAACAGTAGTATTCAACCACATTTTTATATCACACTTTGTTCAACCATTTCCCGAATTTTGGACATTTCCTCAGATTCTCATTTCAGCCACCTCAAGAAGTATAAATATTTTTATATATCCTCAGTAATCCCTCCCTGAATCTATCTTCTCTCTAACTTTCCCTTCCCCCTTTTCCTCCTAATTCTTTGTTGAGAAAGATAAATATTTGAAACTAATAGTATATTTGTCTAATATATGTACACGTATTCTCTCCTTTAATGAATTCAAATGAGAATGAAGTTCAAATGTCTTTCGTTCTTCCCTATCCTTTCCTTATAGATGCATAATCTGAGAAATTTCCCTAGCCTTCCTTTCCCTTCCTCCTTAGTGTATTTCTCTTCCCCATTCTTTTTTGTCTTCTCTTAAGATGATCAAGGCATTATAGAACTACTCTCAGGCCTTCTTTCTATATTAGACTTCCTCTATGACTCCTGATCTTAAGAGAGATCAATGGGGACATATATATCATCTTCACATATTAGGATGCAAACAATACATATTCATTTAGTCTGATACCATTATTAATTTATGTTTCCTTCTTTATGTCTATCTTAATTCATGTATTTAAACTACAAGGTTTCTATATAGCTTTGGTCTTTTCATCAGGAATGATTGGTAGTCCTCTCTTTCATTAAAAATCCATTTTCCCCCCTGTAGATTATATTAATTTTTGCTGGGTAAGTTATTTTTGGCTGTAAGTCTATATCCTTTGTTTTTTGATATATTGTATTCCAAGCTCTTTGGTGCTTTATAGTGGTGGCTGCTAAATTGTGTGTGGTCCTGACTGTGGTTCCTTGGTAACTTGAATTATTCCTTTCTACTTGCAGGGTTTTAAAAAAAATAACCTGAAAGCCATAGATTTTGGTTATAATATCCCTGGGAATTTTCATTTTGGGGTTTCTTTCAGGACTGTAACTGGTGAATTCTTTCTACTTCAACTTTGCAAGTTGTATGAGGTATGGGTAGTTTTAAGATTTCTTTAAATATTTAGGCTTTTGTTTTGGTTATGGAATTCAAGGAGTTCAGTGATTATTTTTTAAAATTAACTTATTTTAATACATTTTTATTTATTTTGGCTCTTTCCCAATTATATGTAAAAATTCTACTACTCCTTTAAAAATTTTTTGAATTTTAAGTTTTCTCCTTTCTTCCTTCCCCTTTCTCTTCCTTAAGAAGGCAAGCAATATGATATAAATTATACATGTGAAGACAAGCAAAACATATTTCGATATTAGCTGTGTTGCATAAGAAAACACAGACAAAAAACCCCAAGAAAAATAAAGTAAAAAAAAGTTTGCTTCAATTTGCATTCAGAATTCATTAGTTCTCTCTGAAAATAGATAGCAAGACTGTTTACCCTGACTTCACTCACATAATAGTATGGGATTAGAAGTAGACACTAAAATGAGGCTCAAAGTATTTCACTTATCTAATTTTATTTCATGAAATTTTGACCTTTTTGACTATTTCTATCTTCTCATCTGGTCTTCTGGATATAGTTTTACTTGTACATTTAGTACAATTTTTTTTTTTTGCCTTTTCAGTTGTATTAATTTATGGGAAACACTTCGTCATCTTGCTGATCATTTGATACATTCATGTTTGGGAGAGAAATTTAAATGAGGCAAACACAATTGTTAGAATGAGAAGACTAAAAGAACCCAGAAAGTACCTTAGTCAACAAACAACTATGCTAGTAGTTGCAGAGAGACATAGTAGCCAAAGGAAATATTGACTTAGAGTATAAACTTCAGTCATCTTTTGATTTCCATTTTAGCCTCCAGATACTTCTACATTTGGGCCAGGCTGTCCCTACTGTAATAGGGAAAAATTAGATATTATATAGATATATATGTTAAGGTGTGGTCACCAGGAATCAATAATTCAGATTGATTCCATAATTAAAATAGGCCCAAGTCAGGATGGGTTTTATGGTAGTTTATTTACAAATTTGGGAAGTTAGAAGGTAGGAAAATAGAGAGAGAGAGAGGCTGGCCTGGACCGAGAGAGGGTCAAAAGGCTAATTAAACTAGGCTACTGGTCACAAGGCCTTAGCAATTAGAGAGGCAAAGAAGCCTGCTTGAGGCAGAGAGTCTGGAAACGCCAAGGTAGGCCAAGGAAGTCAGCCTAACTTACCCATGTGACAATTCAGAGTGGAAGCAGCCTGAGGTCTCAGCTGCGATCCTTCAGCACCAAGTTCAAAGCAGGAATTGCCCCAACATGAAGTTGCCCACATACTTGAAGAGATAGTGTCTTTTGTCACTTCCTGGGGGTCCACCTCTAATTCAAGTGGACAAATGGCAGCCTCTACACTGTTTTGGACTGCCCAAAGGGCAGTCCCTCGTTCTTGATTTGTTACATATTGTCACGTGTGGGTAACTCATCTCCCCTCCCCACTAAGGGAGGTGGGAATGACATTATCTCTGGTGGCCAGAGTTTTAACTATGAATGGGCTTGAGCTAATTCTATTTACACAATCCCCCCTGATGATCACGTTGGGTGCCTAGTCACCCCAAGTGATCATTCTACATAATCATCTTATACCCACAAAGGTCTTCTAACTATAATAGTTAGAGATAAGAGGGGAATGGAAAAGAGAGAAGGCAAAACCAATGTTTGCTAAGCTCATTGACAAGAAACCAATTGGGGGCAGTCCCCTACTGGCATAAAATGTACATTTAAAGTAGCTGTTCAAACCCCATCAATTCCATCAGTTGTACCCCAAAGTTCATTCTGGATCTCTTGATGCAACAAACCCCATCAGTTCAATCAGTCACAACCCAAAGTTCATTCTGGATCTCTTGATTTAATGTAGATTCTTCCAGCATCTCTCTGAAAACAGTTCATGATTAAGGAATCAGCAAGCTTCTTTCCCTGAGAACTTTTCTCGAACAAAATCAAAAAATTAAATCTTGGATTTAATAAAAATACAATTAAATCTTGGATTTTATAAAAATACAATCCTCCCTGATGTAGGTATTTAAAAAAGAAATACCCAGATCAGCTCAGGATTCATGGTTGAATTATGGGGTTGTATGAGTCAATTCAAAGAAAAAACAAAAGTATAAAAATGAAAATCAAATAGAAGAAAATTGAAACTTTGGGAAAAAGAAAACATTAAAATCAGAATCAAAATATTAAAAGTTATGTATATAAAATTCCTGAATGAAAATAAATTCATAACAGGCCCTTGTATTAGGGTCCAATTAATATAATTTCCATCCTACTAGTCTGTAGGACACAATGCAGTAATACTGTACTTACCCATTTGCAGCCAAGACTACAGGAAGTTGCCATTCTATAAGAGAGAAAAAAGGACCAGATTTATATGAAAGGGAAGTGCCTGTCATTCCCTTCATTCTCGGGAATATATGGGTGAGCCAGATGATGGCCAACCTGCGGTACCCGACTGGCAGTATAGTTCGAAGAGTCCTACATCTTAACATATGTTAAGCATTGCAACTTTGAGTCTGACACTGAGTTCATTTCATTAGTGTTGGCATGGGAGTACCTCAATCCCACCAGTATTTGAATCTTTTTGACCTTGTGCTCCTTGGCACTGTGCAGATTTTCTCATCAATCCCATTGGGATTGGTCAGTCGGTCTTCATGACCTTGTGCTTCCTTAGCACTATTAACAGCTCGTGTTCCCTTGTTAAATGTAACGATTAAAAATGATGAAGGCTGATATTATGAGGAAAACTAATATTTTATTTAGGCCCATGTTGATAGAATAAAATTGACCATGTGCCTGTAAAAATTTTAAATTGCCACTTCAGCCATTACGTTCCGTCCTTCCCTACTCCTCCACGTCCCCAGGGAGTGCGCTTAGGTAGCAAAGAGGAAGTCAAACACAACTTCCCAATATTTAAAACTGGGCTTTACCTTGAAGACACCATCCAAAACAGGAAACCCGTTGTACCATGGAAAATGTAGTTTCAAAGTCCTCCACATGTCCACAGGAAGTTTGTCATATACTTTTAAATGGAACCCCCAGAATTCCAAATAACACACTCCTGGGAAGAGAACAGGCCACCTACCTACTGCCTTCTCTCTTATTTCTCAGATTTCTCCTAGTTGAGCCCACCTTTGACTATTACCTCCTGCTTCCTTGACTGGACTACCAGAGGGCCTTACTTTCTTCTATTGAAATCCTGGCCTACTGATGCCTCACAAGGTATATCACTACTTGTCTTGATATTTGACTTCAAATGAGCAACTGGAACAGCTTATTTACTTGCCTTCCCTCAAAGGTTCTCTCTGAACTACTGATGATCTGCTTCAACCTTCTCTTTAATGTTTAGCACATTTGATACATTTATACTTCTCCTAAGTGATACTGAACTCATGATTCTTATCCCCAACTGCTCAATCCTTTACTCCCATCTACCTCAGTCCTATTTCTGTCCTTCTTCATCCTCATATCCTACTCCAGATCTACTTGCCTTTTCCACTATGCTCTTTAGATCACATGCTCCATAATTAACAAACTTCCTTTCATTTTATATATCTTTTTTCTTGTTCTATTTTCTGGTACTGGCTGAAATCTGGATTCTTTGAAAATGTTGCTTCCCTTGCCATCCTTTCCAGTACTGGCTACAGTTTTTCTCATATCTACAACGCACTGGTCAAAGTGGAAGGCTCCGAATTGTCTCTGCCATTTTCATTCTGTCCTTCCATCACTATTGCTACTCTTTGCTCTATTTCTTTGACTCTCATGCTATTCAAATCATATAATCCAGATATCAGTGGGCATTATTTCACTATTCTACTCTATGCAAAAGCTGATATAAATATTTTCATCTCTTCTCAAGTTTCCTCCTTCATCTTCTCAGCTGAGTATTTTAGCTCATACTTAAATGAAAAATTACTTGCCATTAAATAAGAGTGTCCTCTTCCTCCCACATTACTCATATATCTTTCCTCAGTATCTCATCCTTGCCAAGCTAAACCTCTCTAAGTATACCAATGATACCATTCTGTTCCGTCTTCTTTAGCAGATTTCTTCCACTATGATTCACATTCTCTAATCATTGATCTGTCTCTGGCTAATGGATCCTTTCTTGCTATCTATGAACATGCTTATGAGCCTTCCACATAATAATAAACAAATACACCTCACTTCATCTGACCATTCCCCCAGTTGTCATCCAAATTGGCTAAACTCCTTGCAAAAGACACTACAATATGGGCTTCTACTTCTATCACTTCTAATTCTTTTGCTATCTAGCTTCCAATTTCATCATTTAACTGAAATTATCCCTTCAAAGCCACCAGCTACTTTTTAATTACTAAATCTAATGTATTTTCCTCAGTCTTCATTCTTGACTTCCCTGAAGCATGTGACAATTGATTACCACATTTTCTTCCTGGATACCATCTCTTCTGGTCTTTAGGACACAATGTTCTCCTGGTTTTCTTCCTACCTAGCTTTCTGCTCCTTCTCAGGGCCCTTTGTTAGATCATTATCCATGTCATTCCCACTCCCTTAAGACACTCTCCTGTCTCTTCTCTTTTTCCTTTATATACTCACACTTGATTATTTCATCAGTCCTCATAGTTTCAGATATTATCTCTATATATGTGATTCCCAGATCCAATTATTTTTTCTGAACTACAGCCTCCATCACCAATTCCTTTTTGGATATCTCAGACTAAGTATTCCATAAGTACTTCCAGCTCAACATGTTCAAAACAGTGCATTGTATTTTTTCTCTAAACCTTTGATTTTTAGACTTACCCATTACTTTTGAAGAAGCAATCATCATCCTATTTGCCAAGGCTCATGACCTCTGTGCCATCTCTGATTCTTCACTCTTACTCATCCCATATCATCGATCCATTACAAAATCTTCACTACATCTCTTGTATCCATCCTCTTCTCTCTACTCATAGTTGCCTCTTCAGTGAAGTCCCTCATCACTTTTTCTTCTGCTATTACAATATAATTCCAATTTTTCTGCTTTATGTCTATACAACTCCAACCTGTCCTACACACAGTTGGCAAAATGAATATCTTAAGGTATAACAATACTAACACCCACCTCAATAAATTCCAGGGACTACCAATTACCATCAGAATCAAATTTGATGTCACATTTGACAGCAAAGCTCTCTACAACTTCTTAGTTTCTAAGAGTCTTGGCTTTTAAGGGCCCATAATATCTTTCCAGTTTTCTTGAATTGTATTGCCCCCCATGCACTCTATCCTTAAGCCATACTGTCCTACTTACTGCTCCTCATTCATGACAGCCAATTTCCTATTTGAGTGCCTTTGAAATGCCTGTCCTCCAGGTTAACAGTGTTCTTTCTCTTCAACTTTCCTCTTAGTGTCTCTGATTTCTAAACATAGATGCAACTCAAATCACTTTATATAGGAAGCTTTTCCCAGTCTCCCCAGGAGTTAGTGCCTTTCCTTTTCAGAGTACATTTCCTCCACTCTGTATATGTTTGTAACATTATTTTAATGTTTATCTCCACCATTAAAACGTCAACTTCTTGATGACTTGGACTGTTTTTTATTTTTTGCTCCCTTTTTATCCTTTGATCATAGTGCCTGGCACATAGCAAACTTTTAAAAATGTCTATGAATTGATTGATATTACATAGGGGGGTGGTAGATTATAAGAAATATCATCTAAAAAACCCAGCAAAGACCAGTGGAGTAGAAAATGAGCTTGCAAAAAATGTGACCAAATACTTCCCACAGCATTTTATCATTTAAATAAATATATTATCATTCACCCACTTCTACATAACACTGAAGGAAGACATTTCAATGCAAATTAACTAATTGGCCCAACATACATTTATTAAATATCTAATATGTTTTAGAGAGAAAAACACAAAAATGAAACTGATTTGTCAGTAAATATTTTGATACTGATTGATTCTCATCATTCGTGACAGTCGTAGATTAGGCTTGATTCAAGTCATTCTGGTGGTTAAGATTTGGAAATAGAACAAAATGAGACAGTTATAGACCATGAAACAGTTAACAAAAGGAGTCTTACTTGAAAAGAATGCTTTGTAAAAATGTAGCATTGGTTCAGGTTAAGTGAAGCTTTCTTGCTTCTGTGTTGGCCATACTAGTCACTTGGTCAAGTCAGAGGGAAAACAACTTCCTTCTCATGGTCTAACTTTTGTATGTAAGCTTCCAAGTAGCAATATCATTGCTCTCAGCATTATTCCCATAAAGCAATTAAATCATAAAGATAGTGTCATTATCTTTTAAGGAGAAAACTAGTCCAACTGACCTACTGAGGCCCTAGGAGATAGAACTCCTATCACCAATAGTGTTACCAACATTTGGCTCCTAATTCCTCAATCCTTTATGATGTGGGACTAAAAGAATGATGCCTCAAAGAGTGATTGAACCTAATGTCTCAGTAGAAATTATTGCTAGGTGGTGGAGTTTCAATATTGAAGGAATTCACTGCATGACTTCTCTTGCATCTTAAAGACATAAAGTTTCTAGAAGAGTAGGAAAAAATCTTACGTAATTAGAATTTGTTTTTCTTTTTAAATATATAAGTTCAACATGTAGTTTTCTAAGGCATCCTGCCTGTTTATGCTTCCATCTGAATTTGTTTTTACCTCTGTATTTAAAAATATATATATAATACAGAGTAAAAATTTTTTAAAATACATTCCTCAATGACCCTCCTTTTTCTTTCTTTCTTTCTTTCTTTCTTTCTTTCTTTCTTTCTTTCTTTTTTTGGCCAGGTGTCTCTTCTTTGCTTTCCTCCTTTTTCTAAACTGAAAAAAAGAAAAAGAAATCCCTTGAAAGAAATATACAGTCAAGAGAAATTCTGATTGGCTTTCTTAAATTGTAGGTTCTAGTTTTCATCTGGAACTCATCACCTCTCTGCCAATAGGTGATTAGCCAGCTTTCATTACCAGGTCACTAAAATAATAGTTGGTTATCACATTGTTCAGAATTCTTGAGTGTTTCAAACTTGTTTATTTTTATGAAGTTATTTCATAAGGTGTTCTTGTTCTGCTCACTTCTCTATAAATTCTTCATGAGGATGAGTTACACACATATTGAGGGTTTTCTCTTTCAAAATATGAAAAGGGAATTGTCAGTATTTCACAAATGATTCTTTATAGGAGACCACACCTTCCTAGTCACATGTGTTATAATACAAGATCTGCTCATTTCTTGTGTTTGTTTTTAATTGAACAGAACAAAATCTTTATTAAAAATCTTTACTAAATGTTAGCATCTTCAATATTGAGGTCTCATAGCCATTTAAAAATTATCAAATTTATTTATTTGTTTGTTTGTTGCACTAAAGTTTTCACCCACCCAGATATCACCCTGCCTTTCTCCCTCCTTCCATTTCCCACACTAGAGAAGACAGCATTTGACATATATGCCATGCATGTTTCTACTTATTAATTCTTTCTCTGGAGATGGACAATCACATTAATTCTTTAAACAGCATTTCTGTTGCTGTATATGATATTCTCTTGGTTCTGCTCACTTTGCTCTTTATATTTTTATGTAGGTTTTTCCATTTTTTTTAGATTAACCTGATCATGATTTCTTTAAAAAAAACACTTCACATCTTACTAAGGATTATAAGACAAAAGGGCAAGGGCTAGGCAAAAGGATTAAGTTATTTTGAATGAAGTATTTTTTACTATCTATTCTTGCAAGGCTTTGTTAGTGTTACATAGAAATGGTATGATTTAAGGGGGTTTGTTTTATATCCTGCTACTTTGCTAAAATTATTATTTTAACTTCTTGGTTGAATTTCTATGATTTCCCATATATACCTACAAAATCTAGTTTTATTACCTCTATTTCCATTCTGATTCCTTCAAATTATTTTCTTTCTCTTTTTGTTATTGCTAGCATTTCACTTTTTTTTAAAACTCTTACATTCTGTCTTGGAACCAATACTAAACATTGGTTCCAAGACAGAAGAGTGGTAAGGGGTAGGCAGTTGAAGGTAAGTGACTTGACTAGAGTCACATAACTAGGAAGGGTCTGAGGCCATATTTGAACCCAGCACCTTCTGTCTCCAGGCTTGGCTCTCTACCTATTGAGTCATCTAGTTACCACTATTGTTATGATTTCTAATGCAATATTAAATAATATTGGTGATAGTGAGTATCCTTTTTCCCTCCTGATATTATTGGGAAGGCTTCTAGTTTATCCATACCATAAATAATGTTTGCTGATGGTTTTAGGTAGATACTTATCATTTTAAGGAAAAATCCTTACACCTATGATTTCCAATGTTTTTAATAGTAATAAGTATTATATTTTGTCAGAATCTTTTCTTGCATCTATTGACATAATCATATGATTTTTGTTACCTTTTCTATTAATATAATCAGCTATATTACTAGTTTTCTTTATATTAAATTACCCTGAATTTTTGGTGTGAATCCCGTTTGGCTCCAATGTATAATTTTTGTGATATTTTGCTCTAGGCTTCTAGTTAGTAATTTATTTAGGATTTTTGTATCCATATGCATTAATGAAATTGGTCTATAGTTTTCTTTCTCTGTTTTTGCCTTTACTGGTTTAGGGATCAGCACTATATTTGTTTCATAGGAGGAGTTTAGTAGAACTCCTTTACTTATAATTCCAAATTATTTAATATTGGAATTAGGTGATCTTCAAATGTTCAATAGAATTCATGTATAAATCAACCTGGTTTGGATGCTTTTTTCTTAGGAAGTTCCTCAGTAGAACAAAATCTTAAAGACTCTCCTCCCACTAAGTTGGAACACAACATATATTATCTATGCTTACCTTAAAATCATGAATGATCCCTTGATAAATATATAGAGATAGATTTATCCAACGAATTTCTGATTGATTGACAATATCAAGTGATATATAAAGTAAATAATTCTATAGGTTAACAATGAGGAATTTCCAATAAAATCCTTAAGATGTTCATCTTTGCAAATGACAGTGTGCTAATTACATCAAATTCTAGAATATTGCTGAGTCTCTTCAGTGAGTCCCAAGGCCTTAGAAGAGATGAGTTTAGCTATATATATATATATATATATCTTGGACAACAGTAGTAGATAATAGTAAGTTCTGCTCAGAACTGAATAAGGGGAGAAGACGTGGCTGCATTATATTTGGCATAGCCTTTAGTAGAACTTTCAACGACTCTAACCTTCATCCTGACACAAAGTCCTGTCTTTTTTATCATTGGCATTTTCCTGGATCTATGTGATAAGGGCAAAGAAGTGTTTTAGACAATATTCTATGAGAAATATAAGAAGATAGAAATTATATCTAACTGGGATGTGAAGTTTCATGTTGGAAATGATATTCTGTGAGCCTTGAAAAAAATGGAAAAATATTAACAAGCAGAAATGTTTAAAGTATGAGCTTAATGATGAACCTAGGACCAAATTTCCTTATTCCTAATTCTTTCTTCCACTGTACCATGCCTTTAGCTAGATTAAAAAGGCCTTTATTAAGGAGTTTTTACTTTATCTTATAGGTTATCAGGAAGCCAATGATGGTTTTTGAGCTTGGGAGTGATGTTATCAGAATGTGAATTAGGAAGTTTACTCTATTTATGAGAAGGATTTATTGAAGAATGAAAGAGATAAGAACCAGGTGAATCAGTTGGAAGGCTCTCACAGTACTTTAGGAAAGAGGTGATAAGGGATTGAACTAGTGTGATAGCCCCTGGAATACAAAGGAGGAATGAATGTGAAAGATGTCCTAGTGGTAAACTCCATTGGACTCCACAACTGTTTGGCTATAGGAGATAAAAAAGGGAGAAGAATCGAAGGCCCATAGGTGACAGGAAGGGTGATGGAAACTACCAACAGAAATAGAGAAACTGAAAGAAAGTATTTTTTGGGGGGAAGATGCTGATGGGAGATATCATTTCAGTTTGGAAATAGTAAGTTTGACATACCATCAGGATATACTAGTGGTTATGTCTAGCTGGCAGTTGAAAATGTGGATTAGACAGCTAGGCTTGTTGGGTCATCTTAGAGGTCATAATTGAAGCAATGAAAATGGATAATTAAAACCAAGAAGAGAGTAGCAGGAGGAACAATGTGAGGAAAATGAAAATTGGTAAATTTAGGATTGATATGAGGAAGATTTTTCATAACATAGATAACCAAATCAGAATGAGCTAGCTCATATAATAGTGGGTTCTCCCTCATTAAAATCTTCACAAAAAAATTGAATGATCACTTGTTGCAGAAGGAATTTTTGTTCAAGTATTGGTTGGACTGGCTGGTCTATGAGATCCTTCTCTTGTAATTGGAAATTCTGTGAATTTGATGCATAGTCAAGGGAATGAGTTGGGAGGGAAAAAGTCACTGACATAGCTTTGGAGGTCACCCATACTTAGGAATGGGAGAAGGAAGATGAACTAAATGGAGACTGAAAGGAAGAAGTCATATAGGAAAGAAGATCAGGGAGAGAGTAATAATTTAACAGCCAAGAGAGGGAAGAGTATCATCAAGGGAGGAATCAAATAATACGTAAAAGCAAAGGTGGTAAGGAGGCTAAAAAACCAAAAAAATGTCATTGGGTTTGTTAATGAAGAAGTCATTGTGGACATTAGAGAGGGCAATTTCAGATGAGTGTTGGGAATTGAAGCCAGATCGAAAGGGATAGATGAATGGTGAGAGTAAAAAAGGAGGCAGCTAATATAGACCACTCTTTCCAAAAGTTTAGGAGGTATGGAAATGAGAAATATAGGACAATAGCAATAGGTGATGAAAAAGTCAAGGGAATTTATTCATTCATTTAAAGACTAGGATAACTTAGCATGTTTTTTTGGATTTAGAGGAATGAATGAGCCAGCAGAGAGGGAGCTACTCAGTAGGAAGACCTACTTTTTATATCTCCAAAGCCATAAAATTGCATTTTCTGACTTTAAAGTCTTTGATTGAGGTTGTGGCATTGACTGCAGCACTTTTATTAACTACTAGGGAATCTTTGCCCTTTCTACTGTTTCCTGAGTAGTCTAAAATGTATTTCAAACATATATATGTTCTATGTATCTATGTATGTATGTATTTTCATTCTGCAAGATAGAGTTACAGCCTATTCATAACTTTTTTTTTTTACTGCCATGCTTTGGCCTATCGATGTTATTTCTGTTTTCTTGCCACTTTTCTTATTACATAAAATCATCTCTTCAATTTGAATTCTCTGGAGATGTCACAAAAATGCCATACGTTCCTTCTTCTGGAAACAAAAGTTGATATACAGTATGGAGCACCTAAGCTGCAGTAATAGAGAAAGCACTGGACTTGGAGTCAGAAGCCTGGCTTCTTACCTTGGCTAAGTGACTTTCCTACTGTGCCAATTTGTGCAAATCATTCAGTCTTCCTATGAGTCAGTTTCCTCATCTGTAAAATGGAGATAATTTTATGTACATTACTTATCTTTTAGGGATTTGGGAAGACTATCCAAGAACATATGTTAGGTAGATTATATTTGTAGAGTCTTTTATGAATACAGCTTTAAAACTTAAATTTGCACAAAGACTTAAGGAAAATCTTGTATTTGAGGTCAGAGGACTTCATTTCTAATCTTGCCTTTGCTCTTTATTCATTTTGTGATCCTTGGACCATTAAATCATTTTTTCCTCTCTAAGCCTTGGACTCCTCATCACATCCAGTGGAAGAATAAGACAAAATGACCTCTAAGAATACTTCCTTCCCTGAATATATGATCTTATGATTACCATTTCTTCAATACTTTGAGGAACAGTTCTATTAAAATGTGTATGACTTAAAATGCTATTTTAAAAAGACACATAATTTCTTTTAATAGCACTCTTAGTGTCCTTTACATTTTTCTCTTTTCTGTCTTTTTCTAGGTATCAGTAGATATATTGGACAAAAAAAAATAGTGGTGTGGGACATCCTGGATGGAAATTATACTGCTCTCTCTCTATCTCTGTCTCTTTCTGTCTGTCTGTCTGTCTGTCTGTCTTACTTTTAATCCTTTTGTGAAAATTAGAGGTATAAGATAAACCCTGAGTCTGAACTTAGTACCAGCTTGGTTTTGGTTTCCTCATTTTCTTCTTTTCTAAGTCCTCCTCACCTTTAAAACTGTAAGAATCAGAGACTAACACATGCCATTGTTTAGGAATTCCATCTAGGCTCAAGGCTTTCAAAAAGACAAGATTAGATTAGCCCATGAGGTAAAGAGATGTGTCCTGTGAAATTCTATAGAAAAAAAAACTTTTGGAAACTGGGGGCTTTTTCTGTCAGCTACACCAGAGTCGTTT
Organism: Gracilinanus agilis; assembly: GCF_016433145.1. Classification (NCBI taxonomy): domain Eukaryota; kingdom Metazoa; phylum Chordata; class Mammalia; order Didelphimorphia; family Didelphidae; genus Gracilinanus; species Gracilinanus agilis. The sequence goes on along the minus strand of NC_058131.1, from coordinate 120,176,458 downwards.
TACACAAGGTCATATTTCTGCCAAATCCTTTTTTTGTTCCTGTCTGAACCTGCCTCTATCTTCTTAATGGCTAATTAAAGTATTATAATCAAAGGCATTAAATACTAAACCCAGTGGGCTAAGTTTAATTTCTGGTCCCCAAAGCAAAAATCACTGTCCCAGGTACCTTTCTATTTTCTAATTGAATGATAAACAGAAATGTGTGTGCCTATGTGTGTGTGGGAGAGAGACTGAGACAGAGATGGAAACGGAGTGAAAAAGAAATACATAGAGACAGAGACAAGAAGACAGTGAGTTTTCTTAGGAAGGGAGGCTATCTTGTTATGTGGGGGATATTCAGGGCCATATTTAAGTTCCTATTTACACCCCACAGTGGAAAATTACATTATACCTTTCCCAATACGATTACTCATTGTTCATTGACATTACAAATATTCTACCACGAGATGAAGCCAAGTCAGATTTCCAGGTCCTTCCTAGCTCCCTTTTATCTAAATCAGGAGTCTCCATTCAATAAAGCCTTCTTCTCCCTACTCTGAATGAGTGTGTGTAGGCTGATGCTGGGTGAGCTCTGCAAAAAGCCATCTCTGAACCCTGTGTCTAACTAATAACCAGAATGCTCCTCTGATTGGATTTGTTTATACATTATCTTAACGCTTTATTATATATTTTAATAGGATGAGCATTTAAGAACCAGAACCAGACCTAGTCAGCTAAGTATGTTTGAAATTGTACTTCATCATTTTTTGTCTTATGATTATACAGTTTTACTTTATCATTCCTCTGATAACAATTTCTGCATGAAAATTGACTTTATATTTCATTTTCCCTGTCTGTTATCTTAGCATACATAGGAAAAACACCCTTTGTGCTGCTCATGTAATATAACTGATCAGGAGGATCTGTGGCATAAGAAATCAAAGCCATAAGAATGTCTTTCGGTTTTGCATTTTAAATACAGCATTCATTGTTGCACTGAGGTTTCCGATCCCTGCTCAGACATTACAGAGATTACCTTTGGTAATGCCTATTTCATTGTCCTTTGATATAAAATAATGTGTCTCATAAATCATTCCAGTGACTGTCATTAGACTGAAAAGCACCTACTTATGATATGTAACAATTTGCTTTTCTAATTTGAAGAGGATTGAGGTGTTTTAATTATAGAGGGGCCATAGTCTTTGTGGCTGAGATTGGAATTCGAGGTTAAATTGTGTTCTTTGCAATGCTGTAGTTTAGAAAATGATAACATTGAAGATTTTTATTTTTGGGAAAGAATAAAGAAAACATTTTATGACTGGTTTCCAGATGAAGTTATGTAAAGAGAGATATAATGTTTATATATTTAATATTACTAAAATGTAATGAAATTCTAGAAGTATAGCAGCATACTTAAACAGCCTTTTTCCCAAAAAATCAAACACAAATAATATATTGCTTTAAGATTTTTCATAATTTCAGCTGTTTTCAATTTAAAACTAGGACAGGGTACAAAAAAGTTGAGAAAACAGGACAAAGAGAACAATAAGAAACATAGGAAAGATGGAAAAGGAGGAGAGAAAGAGGAAGAGAGAGGTTAAAAGAGAGAGGGAGGAAGACAGAGCTGTTCGAAATTATTGGTGTACTTCACATTTTCAAGATTGCTTCCATTTGGAAGTGAGCGGGGGTTTGGAGCCTCCTCAGTGCAGAACAATTTAAAATTATTGGAGCACTTCACTTTGAAGGTGATCAGGGCTCTGAACATGTACATTGTCAAGAGATTTAAAATTATGAGAGCTCTTCAAATTGTTTAAAACATTGATTTTTTTATAAAATTGATTTTTCAACGTTTTATTTCTTCACTGACTAGGTAATTACAGCAGACTAGAAACTGAGGCAGCTCTTTGGGAGACAAGTTCTTTCTCTCTGGCTCCTTCCTTTTTCTTTCTTTCCTTCTGCCTTTTTTTTTTCTTAATAAGTTTTCGAGTTTCCCTCATTGCTGGGATAGACACATCATTCTTTGTTCTTGCTCATAAATCACTCTGTGACCAAGGAACCAGGAAGTTATTAGGGGTGAAAAGAAGGTCAGGTCGAAAATTCAGATTGATCCAACCTATCCTAGCAAAACAGCCCTTCCATATCTTAAAGCTAAAGCAAATCTCTCAATTCCAGGGTTACTAAAATTTTATTTTTAGTGAGTGAGTGAGAGAGAGAGAGAGAGAGAGAGAGAGAGAGAGAGAGAGAGACAGACAGACAGACAGACAGACAGACAGACAGACAGACAGAGACAGAGAGAGAGAATGAGGGAGAGGGAGAGATAGAGAAAGAGAGAGAGAGAGATAGAGAGAGACTGAGAATGTCAGAGACAATGACAGAGAGAGACATAGGGAGACAGAGAGAGAGACTGAGAGAGCCAGAGATAGAGAGGGAGATGGGACAGGGGAGAGAGAGAGGAGAGAAAGAGAGAGATGGCAGGGAGGAGAGAGAAGAGAAGGGATAGAACCTCCAACAGCTTTTACAGTGGAAGTTAGAGAGAGGCATAGGAATTAAGGAGTTGTCATTAGTGTGGATTGAGTTACAGGCACATATGCACACACATGTCATTTCAAATTTTTTTATCTTCCCCCCTTCTCTTTCTTCTTTTCCCAATTCCTGCCTCTCCCCTTTCCTTTCAGCAACATTAATACATATGGTCAAAAGGATTCTCCAGGTTCAGTATTTTCAAGTTGGAGGAGGCTGGTTTTGTTGGGAGCCATGAACCCCTCTCACAACAAATCAGAGTCAACACACGCACACATGCACACACTCACACACTCATCCCACCCCACCCTGCTATGACTTTGGTGAATAAATAGGCAAATAGTAAAGGATTATCGTGAATTCTGGAGCCACATTTTTGCTTGTAAATATGCATCATTCAAAACTTTCTATTTCTAAGATATGCCCCCCCCACACACACACACAGACTTCTTTTCTCCAAATTGAATTAAGCTCTTTGGCAAAGGGAGGAAGTTGTGCTCCCCATACATTCTAAAAGGCTGTATCAGAGTAAAATCAGCACATTACTGAGGTTTTTGTCAGCTTGAACTAACACCTGCCACACACAAGGTCTTTAGCCTTTCATGCACATCATAACTTCATTCTAAATTTAAAGGAACAGGGAAGGCAATAGAGCAAACCTACCCAGATGTTGTGCGGTCTGTGCAATTGTAAATTTAAAAGTACCAGCTTTCCATCCAGATTTTAATGCACCAGAAACTATATATGAAAATTCCAAGACACACTGGATTATTGAAATGGCCGGCCATTTCTATATGAATTTTGGAGCAGATGTATAGAGGTAGGCAATAAAGCTGTGATAATAAGGAACATTTCCACATCATCTCACAAAACTACTAATCTATAATGAAGACCAAAAATATTCAGTGGAGGAGGATGTTTTTGATTACTGTTGTTCAGCTCAGTGTCGAGCATCCGAATGCCTTTTTTGACTTTACTAGTGGCATCAAGCATTAGGTAGGTCTAACTATAACATTTTATGTAGCATGATACAGGTAAGAAGAGATAAGGAATGTGATTTGCATCTATTCCTTTAAGAAAGGGAAAACATATAAAGACATGCCCTTGGCTAACCTATTTAGTCTGTGGCAGATGCCTACTTTGGCCCCATAGAATGCCCAACATGGAATCTAAGAACCTAGTAGTACTTGAAGCTAGCGTATCACTCAAAGTGTGGGAGCAATTCTAGAGCTCTCTGCTTTAGCGAATAGTGCCACAACAATAATTGTGTACTTAGTTTTCTAGACTAGTCTCATTTGCTATTGACCTTATGGTCAATTCTTATTCATTTAAATGGCTATCCAGTGGGACAGAGATTCTCATCTTGGTTTATCTACTTTCCCATTTCTGTCCAGCTCTTGAGTGTTTTCCCAATTTGTTGCTCCTCTTAAATCTCTTTGGGTTTGATCTTAAAATTTTGTAACCGTATCGGTACACCACCACCAGAAATTACCAAAGCATGGTAAAACAAATTATTAGAGATGTAGGGAACAGAAAATGAGGTGTCTGTCATGTGGCCAGAAGAAGAGCTTATTAAGCCCTTTGCATATATTATCTTCTTTGAGTTCCACAACAATCTGGTAAGGAATCCCTCTTTTGTACAAAGATAACTGAGGCCAATTGACTTGTCCATCACCACAAAATTAGTGCTAAAGCAGGATTTGAACCCAAGTCTTCATGATTTTAAGTTCTAATACTTAATATTATCTGCTCTCTCACACTATCTTTCTAAATAAACTATGATTATTTATGTATATGAGTGTACATACACATATCTATACCTGTCTCTCTATATCTGTGTATGTTCATAGAAACTAATAAAGAATAGATTATGAAAGCTTTGGAAAGGGAGAAAAAATTGTCATGAGAACTAGAGGAAGATCCTCAGTGCAATGAAAAGATTCACTGTGGAGGATTTTTTGGAGGACATAGATAAGAATTTCAAAGGATAAAAGGATAGGGATGGGTCACTATCAGCACTGTTAGAAGGAATATTCACAAAAATGAGACCGTAGATCTATTAGAGAATCAAAGCTGATTTTTCCACAGTTGTAGATCTAGAGCTGTTCAAGTGGGCTCCCCTGGGTTTCCAGCTATTTATACAGAGGGGAAAAGGTTAAGAGTAAAACTAGTTTATTCACCTCAAACAGGTCTTGAAGTCAAAAGAAACATAAAACTAATGACTGGCTGCACTTTCTTTAATTATATTATAATGTCCCTGGCAAGAGAAAGGTATCTGTGCTTTCATGAACAATTTTTTTGATACTTTGACAATAGTAGAAGGATTAAAAATGACTTTGGAGGTCATTCAGGTTCCAAGTCCATTAGAGAATAAGTCCTGTGAACAAGGGGAGAAAGTAAAGGACAAGCAGTACACTGAGGCATAAATACAATGACAGCTGAAGAGGACTCTCAAAAAGTGTCAGGTAAACCAATCTCAAGTAGAATATACTTCAAAAGAATAGTTCAGGGTGTGCTTATTCTCAAGGGTCATTTTCTCTTGTCTTTGGGAAAGAGTAAAAATGATTAGAAATTCATTTATTGTTCTTTGGAATATAAGGAATTATTTTTATTTTATTTCATTATTATTGCACAGTTTCCCCTAAACAGCATTTGTGAGCATTTATCTTTCCAGTAGTTTGGTATATTCAGTAAGAAATGGATTAGTCAACCTTTAAGATACTGTTCTTTACTGTACACTTAGGAAAGGCCCCTCATACTCAGAAACAAATAGGGAAGTTAACACTAGACTAATTACAGAGAAAAAAATATGCCAGTCTTGTAGGACTGATCTTAAAAAAAGTGGTTTAAAAACTTGAAGTTACTCTGTAAATCTAATAATTGAATAAACTGCATTAAGTAATTAATATATGCCAGGTACTGTGTTAAGCAGTTGAGAATTTAAGCAATAAAGATAGCCTTTGACCTCAAGAAATTTGCAATCTAACAGGAGAAAACAAAACAAAAAAGAGTCAGGAAATGGGAAGAATGGGGGACACTATGGGATACTTGGCCCAGGACCCTCTTGTTCCATGGAGTTTAAATCAGGAAGGATAAGCAGATTAAAAGTGGAGTGAGTTCAGTTTCAGCTCTCTATAAGGAAAGGCATTGGGAGGAAGTTGGTACTCCATCACCCCTCTCCCCTGCCCTGGAATCAAAGAGGAGAGTAGGAATCAATGAAAGCTTGATTTAACAGCATGGTGATGAGATTAAAAGTGATGACTTTTTCCTGGGAAGGGGACTCTCATTCCCTGGAGTAACAACCCTGAGGAGCAGAAGATTTAAAAAAAGGCTTGTGAGTAATTATTATTGTTGTTGTTATGTTTTCCTCAAAAGAGACAATCAGGCCACTTTTCTTTGATTGTGTATCTCCACCTATGCCTACCCAACTAAATAGTATTCACCTACTCTCTTGGAGAAGTCTTCTTCAATTGCTTTGCAATTCTTAAGGAAAATAATTCTCACTACCACTAGAAAGGAACTCAAAAACTACTGTGTAGGAGGTTAGGAAGGGATTAACCTTGAAATTGGTGCTTTCTTTTTTTCTGAAATTAAGATTCCTAGGTGCTTAAAGTTTTTTCCCCCCATAATTGTTAAAAAGAAAGATGGGAAGGCAGAAAGTTATTGGAAAAATACTGTGATTTGTTTATACTTTCTTTGTTTGTTTGTTTGTTTTTGCTCTAATATTTTATTTGATAGAGGTCAAGAAATTTTTAGTGGTGAAAAGGAGAAGCACAAATGGCAAAAGAGGAATTCTGAAAATAACAGTGAAGCTGCCATCATGGCAACTACAAATCAGGTTATGTATTACCAAAATACTACTTTTCTTTCTTAACATGGGCTTTAGGAAGCCCATTCTTGCTGAAAAAAAAAGTAATAAGTATTTAAGAGGGCCTTTGATATACTCCATTCATTATTTAAGAATGAAAATGAGTTATTTGTTTCTATAACCAATTGTGCCCAGTGATATTCTTAGTTTTTGCGTTAAAAGCAAATGACAGCTTTAAGTGGAAAGATGTTTTTGGTGTCAAGACATACTTGAGGGAAAATGTAACCTTTATAACTTCTCATAGGGATTATTAACTGCAGGTATTTACAACACAAAATGATATAGTTGCACATGATCTCAGTGGAGTCTGGGAATTGTCATACCTAATTCTAGATTCTTATCACCCAATAGACTTTGGGGAAAATCATTTGTACAGTCAGAAGAAAATATAGTTATCCTTACCACATTATGATTTTCCTTAACATGGTTTCATTATATAGTCGGCCAACATAAGAAATTAAATGGGAATTAATGAGAACTTTTGCAGAAGTTGCAGATGATACATGAAGGCCAGCAGATGACACAGAAAAGGTTTAGAAACTTAGAATTGCATATTTAACCTAAAATTTACAATAAGATACTACGATTACACCATAAAAGAAAAAAGATTCAGATTTCTTTTCTGGTATAAAGAAATCACCAAAAACATTTTTTAAGCCAAAAATTTTACCTGGATTTTCCAGATCATTGGGGTGCCATGCCCCCAGCCCCTTCAACGTGGAAGGGATAACTATATATGGGTAAGCTTAAGGGTTGGTGAAAGGGAAAAGTGTTTTGAGATTATGAAGTTCACTCTTTCCCAAATTCATGATGTTGGGAAAGTGGTTGGAAATTCTTTTTTTTTTTTAACCTTTCCCTTCCATCTTAGAATCAATACTATTAATTGGTTCCAAGGCAGAAGAGTGGTAAAGGCTAGGCAATGGGGGATAAGTGACTTGCTCAGGGTCACACAGCGAGGAAGTGTGTGAGGTCAGATTTGAACCTAGGACCTCCTGCTTCTATGCCTGCTCTCAATCAACTGAGCCACCCAGCTGTCTCCTTGAAATTCTTGAATGAGAGAGAAGAAATGGAAATGATACTGCTAATGTGGGACAAGTACTCATTCTTGTTAGTAAATACAGTGCATAAAAACTAAGTCACATTTGTGGTTCAGCTACTCTAGAATTTTGTTTCTGACAATGATATTTTAGAATCCTTTGGATAACTCAATGATTCCATATTAGACAGGTTTAGGAACTTACCAAAGGACTTTATTTCTAACTCATTGATCATTTAATTTTTAAGATATTAGTTTTAAAACACTAGCCAAAATTAGGAAATGAATATTCAGAAAACTAATTTTAACAACTGGCATTTATGTAGTACTTTTAAAGTTTGCAAAGGGTTTTACATATGTAATCTCATTTGCAATTCAAATAAACTATTTTTCCTCCAAATATTACCCTTTTTCAGAGATGAAGAAACTGAATTTTTGAGATGTTAAATAATTCTTCCATAGTAAACACAGCTAATATTTATCAAACATGATTTGAACTCAAGTATTTCTGATTCTAAGCTATGTATACCTTGATGCCTCTCTAATAGGACTTAGGGGTCAAAAAGACCTTAAAGAAATTTGGTAATGATGATGATGATGATGATGATGATGATGATGATGATGATGATGATGATGATGATGATGATGATAATGAAAGAATTTATATGCCTAATATGTTGCACACAGTGTAGTAAGGAGCTGAAGATACAAATATAAGCAAGAAAGAGGTCCTGAACTCAACAAAGTTACTTTCTAATAGGGGAAGAAAATCCATTGACAGGAACCAGAATACTAGGTGGAGGAGATTTAGAAATAGCTAGAAAGTAAACTAAGAGGCCTGGTTTTAGAAAAGATAAGTTGAAAGCTCACCTAACTTAATCTGGCATCCCAAGGGGATAGTCCAAGTTTCTGGTGGAGATGGGAGGGGGAGGAGAAAGATGAAAATGATAGCCAGAGTACAGGCAGCATAATTTTAAAATGGCAGAGAAGTGACAATGAGGCCTGCTTCTGTGTAAGAAAAGGTTCAAACTCATCTTCCCTATGAAATAAACAGCAAGCTTCTTTTAGTTTCTACTTTCTTTCCATAAGGACAATATTTCCAAAATTCATTATTTTTCTTCTATTGCTTCATTTCTCATAATGTCAATTTATAAGATTAAAGCATTACAAACACAAAGTTTTTCGCCAAGCTTTTAAAAGTGGCCTTTGTATTAAAGGTGACATGTCCTAGAAAAATATTGGTTAAAATTTCAACAATTTTGGTCATTGAATAGGAACAATTAAAATATATCGAAGTCCTTTGATAATACTATCACTTTTGAGAAACTATAAACTTGGATGGAAAATATTAGAGTCAAGATGAACTGGGTCTGAATCTCAGATCTGCTGTTTGGGGAAATCAATTTCTCTGAGTTTCAATTTTCTTGTCTTCAAAATATGACAGTTGGACTAGATGACCTCCAAGGATCCTTACAACCATATATCCTATGAATTGTATGTCTTGGATTCCTATGGGTAGATGTTGCATTTTTTGTTGTTGTTTAACTTTTTATACCTTTTTAACTTAATAAAATTCAAAGAAAAACAAAAAAAGAGGATTACAAATAACTTGAGTTTCTAGTATGTATAGTTTATTTCCCCCTTCTCTATATTTCTTTTTTATAATTCAAATTTGCCATAATAGTTCCAACATTATCCGGACTTCTGATCTTCTTTGTGCTCTCTTCTCTTATTTTTTCAAATCATCTCTTTTCTTTCTTTCCTTTCTTTTTTGAACACCAGAATCCCTACTGTCCCTAATTTACATTCCTGTAACACTCTAAAGGAAAAAACAAATAAGGATGACCACCAAAAAACCAAATTTACACATTAGCTGTCTCTAAAGATAGTCTTATTCTCCATTTCTATTTCATGTCCTCTTTGTCTACAGATGGGAAGCATAATTTATCACCAATCTCAAATCAGTGAATCAACAAAAATTTAAAAAGTACCTACTATGTTTCAGACACTATTAAGCACTGAAAGGTACAAATTAAATGAATGAAATACTTTTTACTCGTAAGAAATTTATATTCTAAATCAGGAGACAACAAAGGCATATAAAAGATTTTATAGAGGCAGCTGGGCAACTCAGTGGATAGAGGCACGCCTGGAGATGGGAAGTCCTTTTTTCTAATCTGGCCTCAGATACTTCCTGGTTGTGTGACTGGGCAAGTCATTTAACCCCAATTAATTAATTCTTATTGCTCTTTTGCCTTGGAACCCATACTTAATATCAATGCTAAGACACAAGGTCAGAGTTTAAAAAAAAAGGAATATACAGAATAACTATAAAGAGAATAAATACAAAGTAGCTAAATACAACATAGTTTGAGAGGGAAGACACTAATGGTTCAGGAGATGAGAGGAGGTTGTCTATGAAATATAGTGCATCAGTTACATCTTAAAGGAAGAAAGGGAATCTATTAAACAGAGGTAAGGAGAGATTGCACTTTTGGCATGGATGACAGGCAGTACAAAAGTCTAGAGACGGGAGATGGAATATCATGTGTGAAGAACAGAAAGAAGGCCACCTTGGATGGATCACAGTGTTTATGTGTGTGGTTTGGTGGTAGTGATGTCTAGTAAAGCTGAAAAAACAGATTCAGGCCAAATTATGATAGCGACTTAAAAATCAAATAGAGGAGTTTTAAATTTATTCTTTTTTTTTAACAGCAGAAACAAATGATTTATTGGAAACAATATAAAAGGACTTGAGATCTTTACATGATAAAATAATCAGGAAAGAGGGCATGATAATATACCGATACCATTTGCCCCTCTCCAAGAATCTCATTATCAATCCCTGGCCTGCCACTTCTGTGAAAAGAAGGGCCATGTAATGATGAACTGTAGAAATCTATTCCAGGCAATCAGGAATAATAACAATAACAATAATAACAATAATTTCAAGAACAGCAACTACAGAAACAATTTTAGGAACAACAACTATACTTTCAGGAATCCCAATTTTAGGAATGATAATTCTAGGATGATAAATCAGGCAGATAACTCAAACCAAATGACTCCAAAACAGTATCTTTTAAGTGGAGCTCGTCCACGAACTACTCAGGGTGCTGTTGTGAGGAAGATTATTTAGTAATAGTGTTGGACCTAGCAGGAATGGCTGGAGCATTCCAAGATGGAATGAAGGAGCAGGAAGTAGGGCTTGTGCTCTGAGAGAGACTCCATTAGTGGTTGGCACAAACTGTTGATAGCCCTGGGAGATCTCAGAGTTAAGGACACCCTGCATCCTGATTCCCTGGGATCCTGAGTGGTGGTGGCTTTCAACAGTTGGACAAGACCTGCAGAGCTGCACCAAGTGGGAAGTGGTTTGGGATCTGGTGGACAGCATCTCAAGCACACTCTCTCTACTTAGGTACATTGGACCACCTTGGCTTTTAGCATCCTGTGATCATCTTTGGATTACCATGAGAACCCTCAAAGCCACCTTCAGGCCCTTTAGCTGTGCTGGTCAAACCTGGTCCCATCTGGGGTGCCAAACTGCAAAAGATGGGGCACCAGGGATGTTAAAATATAACCTAAATGGTTTGTGGGTACACACACTGGGTTAAAGGAGAGACAGGACCAACCAGGATAGGGAGATCAGGATTCACTGCCAAGCTGCTGTTAACTGTCAGAATGGCAGTTAACCCCAATGGTAACCCAGCTCACCCCTAGGCCAGGGTCTTTGGAACCAGCAGGCAAGGTAAAGGTTTTTAACAGTTTAATTATGATTAACTAAATAAAGGTGGGATAGGGGATTCTGCACTTAAAAACCTAAAGGGCAAATCACAGGGGCAAGGGGAGGACTTGTCTACTCTAATTCTAATTGACTGAAGCCAGGCAGGGCCCAAAGGAGCAGTACTGGAGTCACTGGGAAGGCTGCTTAAAACCTGCTCCTTCATTCCATCTTGGAATGCTCCAGCCCTTCCTGCTAGGTCCAACACTATTACTAACTAATCTTCCTCACAACAGTGCTACTGCCTCTCCATGTGGGGCAGAAGATGGTACCCCTTAAACTCTATTGCTTTTGTTGTTTTGTTGTTATTAACCCTTTTCAGTTTTGTCTCCCCCAAATAGGAAAGAAGAAATGGGTTTTGCAATACAGTGCCTCTCTACCCCCTTACTGTCTTTATTTGTGCCATCTTGTATTTGACCTTGGACATATGCCTTTATGGAAGTCCATAACAACTTGTATTGATAATTTGGATAACTTATTTGGAAGATCTGATCATATATTACCTGCATTAGTGACCTGTATTGACTTGATTTGCATTTTGTGATTTTTTTGTGAAATTTTAAAATTTTCTTCAATGTATTTATACCTCCATTGTCTTACCTCATTTGCATTCACTATATGGACCATGGCTAAGTTGAGGAAATAAATCTAAATTCTTGGGTAAGAACCTTTATATTCTACCCCTCCTTAGTGACACTAATTATAATATATATATATATATATACATATATATATATATTGATTGTCACTGATTATAGGAGATATATATTTTTGAGTTTTTAGTACATTTTTTATAATTGCATATGCAATTTTATTTTTCTAAGCACATTATCTAAATTGAAAGATTTTTTGATTATTACATTAGTGTAGGTTTAGTATATCCATTTGTCCTAACTGTAACTGCCTGCCCAAAAGCCTTAGATCACTGAAATTGCCATTGTTATTTTGCTATTTTGGAACTTAGTATATATGTCTGGTTCAAGGAAATGGGATCACAAAGGAGCACAGACCTCATCTACATAGTGCCAAAGAAGGAACCTGAATGATGCCACAAGAGTACACAGGTCAAAAAAGAGAAACCAATCCTGCTAGGATTGCTGAGACTTTTACACCAATTAAAAAGGACTTGAACCTAGTGTGAGACTCAAGGTTGTGATGTTTAACATATTGTAAGACACAGGACTCCTTGTATCACACTCCTTCTAAAATTTATATCAAGTATCTAACAACTGGCTATTCTGACTCCATATTCTATCCCTGAGAAGAAATGACAAAAGAATTAATAATAAAATAGCAGACCAAGGAATAAATTTTAAAAATCTAGTCCCCTTTCCTACTTTTTTTACTATGGTGGTTAACTGTGGTCCTGGCTGCTGAATGGGTAAGTGCATGCTGCCTGATGTGGATTATTTTAATTGGGCATTATTCAAAGACCTATTGTGATTTTGTTTTTTTCTTATTTAGAATGTTTTTCATATAAAATTTAGGATTGAATATTTAGAATTTTTCATTCAATAGTCTTTTGGGTTTTCTTTTTTATGCTACTTTTTCTGATGATTTTTGATTGGCACTGATTCATAGGCCTTGTATCCCAGCCATATAGGCCTATGTGATTTTCATGTTTCTTTCTAGCCTCTTCACAGGAGAAATATGTTTTTATTTCATATGTAAAGTCTAGGTTATTTTAGTGAAAGAGATTTGCTGCCTCTTGGAATCCAGATGGAGATGCCCATGGAGACCACATGCTGATCCAGGAGATCCCATAGAGAGTAGCTTCTGGGCATTCTCCAGCATCACCTCCTTGTACAGCTCCTCCTGTGGAAGGGACAAGAGGTGCCACTCCTCCTACATGAATTCCACAGCCACATCCTTGAATGTCACCGCCACCTGGGCTGGGAGTCTGTCCTTCTCAAAGGCCAATCCTGGGACTCCAGGCTCCCTATAGAGGCAGCAAAGTAGCCCCAGTCAGTCAGTCTGGTGAAGCTCCTCCATCTTTTCCCAGCTTTGTCTCTGTAAGACAAAGCTTGAGGCACAGTGCAGGAAGTTCCACGGATGGTTAAGGAGCCAAGGCGGGAAAATCTTTGGAAGTGGAGGAGGAGGGGAAACTGGGTAAGATCTTAACTTCTGGTTTCCCGAAGCTAAAATTATTCTTGAGGCAATAAGAAGCCACTAGATTTATTTAGTAATTGTGTAACATAGCCAGATCTGCACATAAGGAAAGTCAGTTGGGCAGAACTGTGTAGATGGACTGAAAGGGGAGAGATTTGAGGCAAATGACCTAAAAGGATATGGTGGTAATCTAGGTGAGAACTAATAATGATGTGCAATAACATGGTAGATGTGTGAACAGAAAAAAGAAGTTGAGAGTGAGAGATGTTGTGGAGCAAGATATGATAACTGGATATGTGGGGTGATAGAAAATGAACAAGAAGATATAACAAAAAGGTTAACTGGGATCCTGAAGGAATGGTTGTATCTTCAATAAAAGTAGACAAGTTTGGAACAGGGTGGGTTTGGAGGGAAAGATAATGAATCCTTTTGGGGGTAGGTTTAAAAAATGTTTTAATTTAATTTTAAAAAGTTTTCCATGGTTACATGATTCATGTTGTCTCCCTCCCATCTTTCCCCCACCTCCCTACTGCTGTTGAAAGAAATTCCGCTGGGTCATATGTTTATTATCACTTAAAACCTATTTCCATATTATTCATTTTTGTAATAGAATAATTTTTTTAATATAAACATATAAACAAGTGATAAATAATATGTTTTCTTCTGGATTTCTATTCCCATAGTTCTTTCCCTAGATGTGGATAGCATTCTTTCTCATAAGTCCCTCAGAATTGTCCTGGATCATTGCATTGCTATTAGTAGCAAAGTAAATTACATTTAATCGTCTCATAATGTTTCAGTTACTGTGTATAATGTTTTCTTAGTTTTGCTTATTTCACTCTGCATCAGTTCATGTAGGTCTTTCCAGTTTTTATAGAAACCAATCAATTCAACATTCCTTATAGCACAATAGTATTCCATCACCCTCATATACCACAATTTGTTCAGCCATTCCCCAATCAAGGGATGACCCCTCATTTTCTAATTTTTTGCTACCACAAAAAGCACAGCTATAAATATTTTTCTACAAACTGTACATTACAAAACAAATCCTTTCCCATTTTTTTTTATCTCTTTGGGATACAAATCTAGTACTGGTATTATTGGATCAAAAGGCATGCATTATTTTGAAGCCCTTTGAGCATAATTCCAAATTGCCTTCCAGGCATGTTGGTTTTTGAGATGTTTTCCAGATATTCATTTTTAAATGTCCAAAAGAGAACTGGTGATATGGGATCACCAGGTAAGAAACTGGGTTTATGAGTCATTGGGGTAGAGGTGATAATTAAACCATGGGAGCTGAAGTCTCCAAGCAGAGAATGTAAAGAGAGAAGAGCAGTGAATATAGGATAGAATCTATGATCTCCTTGTGGAGGCTCTGAACTATTCTAGGACTTGATGCATATAGTATTACATACATACAAAAATAGGAATACCTGAACAAGCTTACTATCCACCAGAAAATCCTCTTCTATCCGTACTTTGCTTAAACTTGAAAATACTTAATGTCAAATACTTTTGTCAATATATTTGTCAATATATGTCACCTTGTTTTCAGTTTGTTTTCCTATTGAAAAGTGGAGGATTTTTCAAACAGTTTTCTTTGGTTGCAACTATTAGCAAATCTTGTAAGATCTAAATATATATATCTATATATCTATCTATCTATCTATCTATCTATCTATCTATCTATCTATCTATATATATATCTATGAGGTACATTTTTGGAGGAGAGTCTTCAAGGAAGCATTTTGTTCTATATAGTCAAATGCTTTCTGTTAAAGAAAAACAATAACCACAATGAAATACTTTATTATCCATACTTTCCTGTCAATTATAGGAATATAAAGATGTCTGCTGAGAAAACTCTTTTAGGAAACCTCCTGCCTTAATTCTCATTTCTAAAAAAAATCAGGGATAGATTTTTTACATATTTGTAAATCATTCTCATATAAGTTTTTATGGAAATAAAAAATAGGCATTTGGATTATTATCACCTTTTTTGAAGGAGAAAAAACTATTTGAGATTTTTCTTGTTTATTCTCTTCCTTCCTTTCAAGAATCTTGAAAATTAATCCCACAGGGCTTCAAAGTTGTATCACCTTTCAGTTGGGTTTCATCTGTTTACTAGGTCATGTTCAGTTACTCTTGTCTTTGCTTTCTTTATTGCTATTTCTGCTTCTTCATACTAGACTCTTTGGAATGAATTGTTAGAGCTCAAGTTCAAGATGGATAATGAAAATAGCTTGCTATAGAAATGCTAACAGATTTGTTCAATCTTTCATCTGTTTGTTACTCTCTTCCTCTTGTATATAGAAATGTTCTTGGGATGACCTGGCTTAGTTGGATGCCAAGCCAAACTTTCTGCAGGCTTGTTTTTTCTCCCCTTGTTCTTCAACATTTTATGAGGTGATTCTAGAAAGAATCTCCCAGTATTCATTTTTGCAACATCTTGCAAGTTATTTTATACTAAACCAACATTGCCCTTACCTGCCATTTAAAAAAAATCATTTTTATGCCTCACTTAGCAAGAGCACAAAAAGAGAAGTTTCATATTTAAAATATAAAGGCAAGAGATGATCATTATATGAAGCAATAAATTACTATTACTTTGCTATTACATAATTATAGGTTTTAAAAATATGTTACATTCAGTCTGTTACTTGAAAAGCTATACTTTTTGTCTTTTAAAGTTTGAACTATTTTCTTCTGGGCATTTTCTTTTGATTTTTAATGACCTTTTCTTTCTTTTCTTTTTGGTAATGCTATCCCAATCTCCTTTTTCCCCATTTAAAATTTTCCAATCCTCCTTACTTCCATCAGCATAAACAGGTTGGAAAAGAAAGAAAACAAAATCCTTAAAAAGAGTAATCCTAGGTAAGGAAAAAATTTTATACATTGGTAATGGGGTGCTCTTTTGCTTGGTAAAGGCATCAAGTCTTTGCAACTTGAAGCACTTTCTAGACTTCTTTGGCCTCCCCATTATGCCATTTTGCTTTATATTGGTTATGTAAATTTATATCAGTTATATAGAGGTATGAATATAGATAGATAGATAAATGTAGATACAAATATATACACACACACATTTCTGTAGGAAATGTGATAGTGATTGCTTTTAAGTGATGATACCATGTCATTATACAAGACCTTTTTCTTATCTTTATTCATCCTTCTAATTTAGTATTGATTGTGACCTTTGCTAGTAAGTAATCTGTCTATACAGAAACAACTAGTATGTAAATAACTGTCACACTGGTGAAGTAATAAATTTTTTTAATCTGTAATTATTCATTACAGATTAAAAATGTTAATTTGTGAAGATAAGATAAATTTCATTTTTATTATATTTTTCAGACTTTCTATGTATTCGTGATCCAGAATCATGGAATTTCTGAGTTTAAGTTTTGAGCCACTTTTGTTTTTAATTCTGAATCATATTTTCTAAGTAGCTAACAATGTATATGCTAATTTAAAAGATCTTACATAATTATTTTCATTGCATGGTATTTTAAATTTGTATATGTGTTTTATTCATGAATGGGATCAAACCTTTGCATGTTTCTTATATAATTTGATGCTTTTTATATTGCAGAGGGAAAAGAGATTTAATAAATGAAGCACAAATGATCCTTGACAACAGCTAAGTTGCATAGTACTACTGAACTTAAACCCTAAAATGCTACATAAATGTTAGCGGTCATTGTTCTTAACTATTCATTAGAATAAGCCTAGCAGAATTTCCATGTTGAAAATGCTAAATTTCTCTGGTACAAACTCTGAGTGGTCTCAATCAAGATGTTATATTTCCATGCTTAGATGGTTTTATGATTTTATTTATATGGATGATCCCTCCATCAGGACAGATTGCATATAATTTACTTGTCACTTTTTTGTCCTGGTCCTTTAAAAAATACTTTTTCAATTATATGTAATTACAATTTTAAACATTCATTTAAAAATTTTTGAGTTCCATATTTTTTCTTCTTTCCTTCCTTGCTTTCCATCATTGAGAAGGCAAGCAATTATCCAAAGTATATTTTCATATCAGTCATATTGTAAAAAAAAAATAGACCAAAAGAAAATAAACAAGAATAATAAAAAATTTCAGAAAAAGTATGCATAAATCTGCATTCATACTCTATCAGTTCTTTTATCTAGATCCTTTGGAACCGTCTTGGATCACTGTATTACTAAAAATAGCTAAGTCATTCAAAGTGGTATTGCTTTTTTTTTTTTTAAACCCTTAACTTTTGTGTATTGGCTCCTTGGTGGAAGAGTGGTAAGGGTGGGCAATGGGGGTCAAGTGACTTGCCCAAGGTCACACAGCTAGGAAGTGTCCAAGGCTGGATTTGAACCCAGGACCTCCAGTCTCCAGGCCTGACTCTTAATCCACTGAGCTATCCAGCTGCCCGTGATATTGCTTTTAATGCGTACTTTATTTTCCTGGTTCTTCTCAATTTACTTTATATCAGTTCATGTTAGTCTTTCACTGTTTTTCTGAAACTTTCCTGCTTGTCATTTCTTATAGTACAGAAGTATTTATCCCTATGGGATACAGACCTAGTGGTGGTATTGCCTAGTCAATGTGCATGCATAAAATTATAGCCTTTTGAGTAAGTTCCAAATTGCTCTTCAGAATGATTAAATTAGTTCACAACTTCAGCAATAGTACATTAATGCTTTAATTTTCCCATATCCCCACTAACATTTGTTATTTTCTTTTTCTATCTTATTAGTCAATCTGATAGGTGTGAGGTCGTACCTCAGAGTTGTTTGTTTTAATTGGCATTTCTCTAATCAGTAGTGATTTAGAGCATTTTTCATATAACTATAGATTGCTTTGATTTCTTCTTCTGAAAACTGCCGGTTCACATCTTTTGACCATTTATTAATTGGGAATGGCTTATAATCTTATACATTTGACAGTTTTCTACATATTGGAGGAATCAAGCTTTTATCAGAGAAATTTGCTATACATTTTTTTCATAGATATAATGACTAAATTTGTATTCCCCTCCATGCTATTTTCCCCATTTAACCTTTTCTCTTTCTCCTTTCACTATATCCCTCTTCAAAAGTGTTTTGTTTCTGACTACCACTTCCCCCAGTCCATTCCTTTTTCTTCTTAATTCCACACAAAGGAAATCCACAGTATTCTGGAAAATTTCCTTTATGTTCCAAAATATTTCCTGGAAACGATAGCTACATTGAACAATTCAATTATTTTATTAGATAGGTACTAGAGTAACCATATTCCTGGTCACACACAACATATATGTTCATGCACACACATATTTGAAAGAAATCAAGTTAGAGTTTTTTAAAAGTATTCTACAATTTAGACTTTCTGCCAAAATCAGGAGTCATTGTTATCTGAGTGTTCTCTCTATCCATTTTGATCCAAATCCCTGAAGTTATGGAGTTGAGTTTTGTCTTAGCCTTGATTATATTCCCGTTGTTATAGGGAACTCAGGGTGAGGGGACACTCTCTACTAATGTATACATCAGCAATTATTCTGTAATTTTTAGCTTTATAGAATTTCCTGGGAGCCCTGAGTGACTTTATGTCTCAGAGTTAGAATCTAAACTCAAGTCAAGGCTAACTCTCTTTCCACGTTGCTGTTATTTCCTAATGAGGTAAAAGGAAGAAGGAGGCATCACAGTATGAAAATATTCACAATGAACTGACTATTTATAAAATGAATTCCAAGTCAAACATTCTTCTCCATTTAAAAGTAATATCAGTCTCTCAGATTATTCAGAAAAGGATGAATCAAATACAAAAATATTAAAGAAGCCTCTTCGGACAACTGATGAAGGACTTGAAAAAATTTTTGCAACCACAAACCTTTCTGGCTGATCAGGGTTATGCCCATTTTCCTTCTTAAGGGGAAGGCTGAGATTGGGATATCTTTTGAACTCAGCAGCTCTGAGTTGTAGTAGGCTATGCCTATTAGATCTCTGCATTAAGGAGGGATGGGCCACCAGGCTGCTGATGGGGAAGGCAAACTAGCCCAGATTAGAAATAGAGCAGATCAAATTTCCTGGGCTGATCAATAGGGAGAATGGGTCCATGAGTGGGGACTATGCTTACAAATTGGACAAGCTA
Source organism: Gracilinanus agilis (assembly GCF_016433145.1). Lineage (NCBI taxonomy): Eukaryota > Metazoa > Chordata > Mammalia > Didelphimorphia > Didelphidae > Gracilinanus > Gracilinanus agilis. The sequence continues at coordinate 120,157,053 of NC_058131.1, read as the reverse complement.
GGAAGATTCAATCTCAATAAATAATTGACAGCAACAACACAAATGCCCCTTATTATGATTTCACTGCAAAAATGGAAATGTGAAGCATAGTGTCATATAGAGCTATCATATAATTTTCTCCCCCCTCCAAAATAACACCTCAAACCACCAACACTTGATTTATTCTTTGCTCCAAAAATGAACATATAGTTTTAATTAAAATTAAAAATTTTAATATGAAATTAAGTAATTCCATTTTCATGATGTTAACTTAATTTTTCAGAATGAAATTTCAATAAAATCTCCCTTTTTCCTCACCATTTATTGTGAAACATTGGCCCTCATTTTAAGTGTAGTCTCTCTAAGTGGAATTTTGTTATGACCAATTATCCTTAGATGATGAGAATCACCTATAATTCAAAGTGGCCTTTCTATACTTTGTCAAATTAACAAAGAAATTGTATAATGTAGAATGGGAAGAATGATGAAATTGGAATGAAAAGACCTTTAACATCCTTCCAGCTCTAAAACCTGTGATTTTATTGTATACTCTAAGACTTTAATTAGTTAAGAATTGTAATATGGCTGAGTAATCTGCAATTCTTGCTCCTGGGCCACCAGCTCATGGCTGTGTTCCTGTCTTTCTCTGTAGAAGCCTTCTTCTCAGGGCACAAGACTTCCCCTATTCACCTCAGTCTTTGGAGTGCATTTGAGCTGAGACAATTAAAAGATGGTGGCAGTAGAGTTTCATAACGGTTTGTAGATGATTGCTTGGCTATGCTTTTGAAGCCGGAGCATGTAGGAATGAGTTCAGACTGACTAAAGGCCTAGCTACATAAAACAATTAAGAATTCCTTTCTGCTTTTAATTAAAATAAGTATGAACATTTCCCCTCATTTGCGCAGAGTATTTACAAACATTGCTAGGCTAACTCTGCTTATCTTATCAAAATGGGATGTTATTGTGGGGCAAAGGGAGATAATGCAGTTAGGCAGTAACTTTCAATAATTGCTGTTCTTGTTTATTCTGGATGCAGAAAGAACAGATGAAAGATGGGGATAAGGGGCAAAGTCTCCCTTGTTAATTTGCACCCAAAGCTTGTTATGAAAGCCTTGAAGAGGAATGAGCATATTGGTACTATGGCTGCCTCTAGGATTGGATCCTCTCATTTGGAACACAAGTCATGTTTAAATGGAATATTTTTCCCAGTTGGAGATAGTAGAAGCCTCTCTTTTGGTGATTTGCTATAATGACCATGATTATTGTTGGATTATGATGGTAGATTATTGGTAGAATTATAGTTAACATTTTGGCAGAGTTTTCATTATAAATGGCTATTTTTACAATATGGCTATAAACGTTCACTTAGGTTGGAAACTTGATATACATAATCTCTATCCAGGAGTATTTTCCTTTCAAATGGAATTTTAAAAAATATGGTTAATAAAATTGTTCTGCCTAATTTCTCACTTTATATGAATGTTTTGGACCAATAGAAACAAGCCAGTTGTGTAGGCTTTTTAATACTCATTCACCATTGGTTATGAGTTTAAACAAGATTGAATACAATTTTTGATTCTTTAGGCTAAACTTAGTAGAATTATAGATGGAATCCTGGATTTTAAGCAAGGCATCACAGACCAAGATCTGAAAGGCATATTAGAAGTCATTTGGCCCTATATCGTTACTATAAAACCTGGAAACTGAGCACTAGAGAGGTTGGTTGTAATTTGCCTAAAGTCAAGCAAGTAGTAGGTAACAAGCCTGGGATTTGAACCAAGAGCTTTAACCCAGTATTTCTTCCACTGCACCATGCTGGTATACAAAGAAAGTGATTGGATGGCAAGAAGGAATGGTTATCTTCATACTAAACAAGGGAGAATTTCTATAACATGTAAAAAGTAGTCAAATTATCACCTTGCATTTTTATTATGCATTTTATAAGTCTAAGTGTATAATCACCCACTCACATCTATCTGATAAATAATGTGATTTTATTTCACATTTGCATTGTTAATTGCAGTACATCACTGAGGAAAGATATCAGACATCTGTTATTAAGAGAATGCTACTTTTTTAAGAACAAGGAATCTTTAAATAGGCAAAGAAAAGGAACCCTTTGAGCCTCTCAGATCTGTTGATATCTTTGTGGATTCACTTTACATAAGACAGGACAGGAGTGGAACAGAGCATGTGGATTTGAAGCTGTAAGGGTAAAATATAATTATATGGCTTAAAATTTGGCAAAGGTTTGAAGTGTTACCCTTGAGAAAGAAGTCACAAGATTTGTAATTGCAAACAGCAATGAAGATCTCTGTTTTATATCAAAAAGATGAAAATAATCTCACCAAAGCATTATTTCTAATTGTTCACTGGGCTCTTGGCTCCATATGAAGTCTTAGGTGGAGGAAATATCAACTTCCCAGTTCCAGGTGGTTTAATCCCCAAAGATTTTCCTTCAGAGCTGAATTTTCTATGTAGTTCTATTTATCTGTGATTTGTGAGGAAGTGGGATAGTGAAAAAAAAAATGGCACACTAGAAGACAAGTAATCCTGGTATCCTAATCCTAGCTCTGTCCCTTGTTATGACATTACCTTTTCCCCCAAACCTATCTCTACTTCAAACTTTCCTGTGTTTGTCAAAGCCACAGCCATCCTTCTAGTCTCCCTACATTCCTGTCTTGATGTGAACCCTGACTCCTTACTTACTCTCATCACATATATCCAATCAGTTTAATTTCTCAGTCTTGCTGCTTTATCCTCCATAACATCTCTAACATCTAAGACCTTCTCTCTCTTTATGCATCTATCATCTTACTTCAAGTTCTCATCATCTTTCTCTTTGATTATGGCAACAGCCTGCTAATTAGTCTCTTCCCCAAGTTTCTGCATTTGATTCATCTATCACATGGCTGTCAAAGTGATTTTCTTAAGTACAGGCTAGACCCTGTTGTTCCTCTACTCTAGTATTGACACTAAAATGGAAACTTCTCTGTTTAGGTTTGAAAGCTCTTTTTGACCAGGCCCCAACCCATATTCCCAAACTTAACAAATATTACTCTTCCTCGCATTTGGCCATTAAACCAAGAGGCTTTCTCTCTATTCCTCATACATGATACTCTATTATACTCACCTCCATGTACTTGTAATGGCTGTTCCTCAAGCCTAGAATGTAATGTCTCCACTTTTGCCTCACGGAATCCCCCTCTTTCTGTGAGACATAGATCAGGCTTTGTTATTATGTCCTTCATTTCCAAAGAGGATTGATGACATCATTGGGTGACGTCTTATTTTGGGCATGAATTGAATTTAAGTGAGCAGAATTGTACAAAGACATCAGTCTCATTCTCTCTTCCAGAGTCATCAGTGACAAGACAGAAGGCAAGAGGACTGGTGTTGGCTTGGGAAGCAGTGGATGACCCTGGTGTCTTCTAGGTCTGACCACACTCAAGGTGTTCCACAGCTCCTGCTTTGGAATTCATGGCCATTGGAATGAATCGTTCTCATCTGCCTATTCCATTAGGAAGAAGTCTTCCCGTGCTTGGGGTAGACATCTCTCCTAACTTGCCAACAGGTTTGAGGTCCGTTGGTTACTCTCAACCTTCCTTAACCCATATGCCAAGCATGCTATAGCTTCTTAGAGCCACATGTAGAGAATTAAGTACCAGGTGGACATCAAAGAAGGATGAGCAGGTCTGAAAAGAGTTTGATAAACCCACACACCAGAGATGCTAGTCCTCCTTGAACACCTAAATATTCCAGATCAGGCTCTACTTTTTTTTTTAGACCCTTACCTTCTTTCTTGGAGTCAATACTGTATATTGGCTCCAAGGCAGAAGAGTGGTAAGGGTAGGCAATGGGGGTCAAGTGACTTGCCCAGGGTCACACAGCTGGCAAGTGTCTGAGGTCAGATTTGAACCTACAACCTCCTGTCTCTAGACCTGGCTCTCAATCCACTGAGCTACTCAGCTGTCCCCCAGGCTCTACTTTTTACATGAAGACTTTGGTGGATCATTTCAACTGCTTTTGCTCTCCCAAAGGACCTCATATTTATGCATATTTATTTGAATTTATTCACTTTATATTTATTTTGCATATAGTTATACATATTTCATTCTTTAGAATATGAATTCCTTGCCAGTAGGAATTGTTTCCATTTTTGAATTTGTATCCCCAATGCCTAGTACATAATAGGTGCTAAATAAATATTCTCTGTGACTCTCTTGGAAGGATAATTGGAATTAGTATAATGTTGTAAGTAGTAGAAAAACTCATTTTAAAGTAATACATGGTTTTGGTTGATTTGGGGAACTACAGGTATAAGGAATTACTAATATAGAAACTTTCTCCATGAAAGGTGAAACAACCTGTCTATAATTTACCAAACTGGAGAGTCATGTAATCTGCTAAAAGTTAGGTGAATTAACTGAGATCCTACTGTGAGCATTTCTCAGAAGTAGGATGTAAACGCAGGTGTTTCTCCAAGACCAACCCTCTATCTGCTACACCACAGTGCTTTTATGCTTCTACATTTTTATGTGACTTTATGGTTTAAAAATGCTTCTCAGCAAAAATCTGGGAGGTAAAGATTATTTACTTTATTCTTATTTTATAGATAAGGAAACCAAGGCATAGAAAGGTCAAGATTTTTGTTCAGGGTCACATGCTTAATGAGAACTAAAATGAGTATAGGGGTTAGTACTGAGAGCTAAACCCAGGTATCCTGACTTCCAAGTTTGATGATCTTAATATTACTTAAACATGTACAAATAAGTAAAATACCACAAACAAAAGAAAAACATTTCAATTCATAATAGGTCTACTTTACATAATTATGTATTAAATTTCATCACATAGAAAAATTAATTTGTATATCCTGAGGTTTAAAAAGCATTATAAGAATACTATATTTGTTTTATTTGTTATAATCTTGATTTCAAAGTCACTAATATTAAATCAGAATCTCTCATAAGCAAGATCCTATATATCCTTAGAGCAGGAATTATTTCCAGTAATCAGTTCAGAGTTCCCATTTAGTCAGTCTGAAGTATCACAAATTTCCAGTTAATGGGCTATGCTCTGCATCTTAAAAGAGATAGAATGCATTATTTCTGACTATTTCCTTCTCTCAGTTCAGTTCTCTGTCCCACACAATTTTACACTCTCATTATATTTTGTCTTCTACAATGAGCTTTTGCAGCATGGCTCATGTAACTAAAGTGGAAGCTTCTTAAAGGAAAACAAGAACTTTACATTTTTTTTCTGAGTTGCCCACAAAGCCACATGTAGTTTAAGTTTAAGTAGGTTTTTTAACAAATATTTGTCAGTTTATGTTTTTAAGGAAGGAATATTTAATAAATTCTTCAATAAGGGATTAATGAAAAAGGGGGAGAAATGAGAGCAAAGGGAGCATATGGGTGCAGTGATACGTCCTCTTTTCAGAGCCCAGAGACCTTGGTTTAAAAACCAGCTCAATCAGTGATAGTTAGCTAAAGGACAACAAACAAGTCATTGAAACTCTGCACCTCAGTTTCTTTCTTAATGAAATAAGGGATTGACAGATAATTTCTAGGGTTTCCTAAAGAAACCTTTCAAATCTAATATTTTATTATATAAATCCTCTTTTCTTTCTTCTTCTTCTTTCTCCTAGAGTAAATGCAACAAAAATGCCCCGTAATTGCTAGAGTTGAGGACACTGGCAAATGGAGGTCTCAGGTAAGTCTCCTGGAGGACATGTCACTAGAGCTGAGCAGTCTACAAGATATGAGTAAGAAATTGCATTCCAGACATTAGAGACAGTCTGGGCAAAGACTGCTAGGGATTGGGAATAGAAAGTAGGTCAGTTTGCCTTGAAACACAGGATACTTGAAGAAGAATAAGCCAGGAAGATAGGCAAGAACCAATGTATTAAAGGATTATAATGCTAAACAGATGAGTGTGCGTATTACCTTACAGGGAATTAGGAACTATTGAAACTTCTTGACTTGTTCAGCTTTTTTTTTTCTGTTTCTGTGATCATATTTGGGGTTTTCTTGACAGAGATTGGAATAGTTTGCCATATCCTCTACTAGTTAAATTTACATATTAGGAAACTGAGTCAAACAAGGTTAAGTGACTTGCCGAGGATCACACAGATTTGAACTCAGGAAGATGAGTCTTCCTGATTCCAGGCCTAGAACTCTATCCATTGTACCACATTGCTACCTACTTGACAAAGTAGCAATCCTGTGTTTTAAGAATATCAATATCTTTGGGGAGGATGTATTGGAAAGGAGAGAGAATGAACATAGTTATAGACCAACAAACATTCTGTTTCTTATGATGCCAATTGAGTTTCTAATAGTCCAAAAATGTTAGTTTACCCTTGTATTCTTATGGATCTGTCTTAGTTATTTTCTTCAAATATATAATTCAGGCACTCTTGTGCCACTCTCATCCATGACTTACTACAAATTTGTCACATGGAATCCACTCAAAAATTGTCTTTTGACATTCTGTGGACACCAAGAGAGTATCAGAATCTCCCGCTGGTTAGCTCTCATTCTTGGCTATGGCACCAGTCCATCTTTTTTTTCCTAGTCTTACATTTCTATGATAATATCCCATGTACCCTTTTTCAGCTATTTTAATTCCTCATTTATAATGCATTGAAGATAGCTTACTCCCACCATGGTCCTCTCCATTGCCTTTTATGTTACTTTTCATTTTTGACTTTGCAGAGAATGTATAACCTATAATTTGTAATCATAAAATACTATTTTCTTTCTTTTGAAACCCTTTCTTTCAATCTTAGAATTAATACTACATATCACTTCTCAGGAAGGAGAGTGGTAAGGGCTAGTCAACTGGGGTTAAGTGACTTGTCTGGGGTCACACAGCTATAAAGTATCTAAGGGCAGATTTGAACCCAACTCCTGACAACTCCAGGCCTGCCCCTCTATCCACTGTATTACATGGCTACCTCTGATATTGGGCTTTAAAAAAAGTTTCAACTTTATTTCAGAGGAGCTTGAGGTCATTAAAAAAATTAGACAATTTCCCAAAGTTAATCCAGCTAGATCACCTTTTATTCTATTCTAGTACCAGTTTACAGAGTGTAAGATAAGATTGTCTTTCAAATTGTATATTTGTAAATCATATTGCAAACCACGCATATTCACCTGTTTTTTCCCTATCTGTAGAGTTGGACCAAACTCTTTTGAATGGCTATAGATACTGATTAGAAAGTTCTGCAATTTTCAGAGGTTTAATGCTATAACCAATGGATGTAAAAAGAAATAACTGCAGGATCTCATCACTCTTAAAGGAATCTCTCATTAAACTGGACTCTCCTCAACCTCTTCAATGCCAATGGCAAAATCTTTGGCTAGCATATATTTCCAAGTTTTTACCTCACAGGATATGAAAAATTTAAGTAATCCTATAATGATTTCTTTTGTTGCAATCTTTTGAGGAATTTTGCATGATTCTGATATATAAATAGCTGACATATTTTATTATTTATATTTTAATTTTTTCTTTTCTTTTTCTTTTCAAATTCTTTCCTTCCTTCTAGTCCCTTCACAACTTATCGAGAAGGCAAGAAATATAGTAATTATTATAAATATAATGTTACACAAAAATGTTTCTGAATTAGCCATGTTCTGAAAAAAAAAAGAAAGACAATTTAAAAAGAATGAATTCAGCATTTTACATCATAAAGCCTTTGCAGTTCTGATGAATCATTACATCAGAGTTATTGTCTTTCACTGTAGATTACCTTTATACTATTGTTACTGTGTAGATTGTTCTCTGGTTCTGGTCACGTCACTTATTATCAGTTTTATAAATCTTCCCAGGTTTTTCTGAAAACATCTCCTTTATCATCTCTTTCTGTACAATAGTATTCTATCACATTCATAAGTCATAATTTCTTCAGTCATTCTCCAATTGATGTATCTTCTAAGTTTCCAATTCTTTTCTACCCCAAAAAAAGAGCTGGTATAAATATGTTTATACATTTGTGTTCTTTTCCTTTTCCTTTGATGTCTTTGGGATATAGATCTAGTATTGGAATTACTAAGCGAGGAAACTAGCAGTTTTATAGCCCTTTCAGCACAGTTCCAAATTGTTCTCCAGAAAGGTTAGCCCAGTTCACCTTTCTACCAGCAGTGTATTAGTATTTCTATTTTCCCATATCCCCTCCAGCATTTGTCATTTTCCTTTTCTATCATGTCACAACCCAATAGGTGTAAGGTAGTAGTACCTCACAGTTGTTTCAATATACATTTCTCTAATTATTTGTGATTTAGACCATTTTATATGTATATTGATAGTTTTGTTTTCTTTTGAAAACTGACTATTCATATCTTTTGTTCCTATTTTTATAAAAATGTCTCACAGATCTCTATATTTCAGAAATGAGACCTTTATCAAAGAAACTTGCTATAATCCCACCCAACTCCAGAGTCCTGCTTTTCTACTAATTTTGCATATATTGGTTTAATTTCATGCAACCAAAATTACCTATTTCACTTCCCAGACAGATGCTCGCAATCTCTTGTTTGGTCATGAAACTTTGGCCTTATCAATAGATCTGATGGATAATTTCTTCCATACTCCCTTAATTTGCTTAAGAAATTATCTTTTGTGTCTAAATCATATTTTGAGCTTATCTTGGTGTTCAATTTGAAATGTTAGTCTGTTCCTAGTTCTGTCAGACTATTTTTGAGTGGTCCCAAAAATTTTTGTCAGGGAATAAGTTCTTTCTCCAATAGCTGGGATCTTTGGGTTTCTCAAACACAATGACTATGCAATTTACTATTGTATATTGTGCACCTAATTTATTCCATTGATTTGCCACTTCCTTTTTTTAGCCAGTACCAAATCATTTTGATGATTACTTCTTTGTAATATAGTTTGAAATTTGGTACAGCTAGGCCCCCCTTCCTTCACTTTTCCCCCACTCAATGATTTTTTTCATTGTTTTGACCTTTTGTTCCTCCAGATAAATTTTATTTTTTTCTAACTCTATAATGTAATTCTTTACTTGTTTGATTGATATGCTACTGAATAAATAGGCTAATTTAGGTAGTATTGTCATATTTATTATACTCATCCTACCCATGGCAAATCAATATTTCTCCAATTATTTAGATTTGTCTTTATTTCTGTGGAGTAATTTGTAATTTTGTTCATATAATTCTTATATGTGTCTTCACAAGTAAACTCACAAGTACTTAATGCTGTCTACAGTTATTTTAAATGTGATTTCTCATTCTACCTCTTCCTGTTGGGTTTGTTGGTGATATATAGAAATTCTGATTTTTGTTTGGTTTTGTATCCTACAACTTTGACAATATTACTAATTGTTTTGACTAGTTTTTTAGTTGACTCCTCAGTATTCTCTAAATTTACTCTTATACCATCTGCAAAGAATGATAGTTTTTTTCCTTGTTGCCTAAGCTTATTCATTAACTTCTTTTTCTTATTATTACAATAGATAGCAATTTCTAGTCCATTGTTGAATTATAATGGTGATAATGGACATCCTTGCTTCACTCCTGATCTTAATGGAAAGGTTTCTAATTTATCGCACTTAAAAATAGTACTTTTCTTGGTTTTAGAGAATTACTGCTTATAATTTTTAGAAAAGCTCCATTTATTTTTAGTGTTTTCATAAAGAAAAAGGCTGTATTTTGTCAAAAGATTTTTCTGCATCTATTAGTATAATCATATGATTTTTGTTTTTATTATTGATATGGTCAAATATGTATGATTTCCTAATATTGAAACATTCCTATATTTCTGCTACAAATCTAGTCTGGTCATAGTGCATGATCTTTGCATTATAGTTTATTTAATATATTTGTGTCATATTCATTAGAGAAATTGGTCTATAGCAGTGATTCCCAAAGTGGGCGCCACTGCCCCCTGGTGGGTGCTGCAGCAATACAGGGAGGCAGTGATGGCCACAAGTGCATTTATCTTTCCTATTAATTGCTATTAAAGTTTACAAATAATTAATTTCCAGGGGGCTAAGTAATATTTTTTCTGGAAAGGGGGCAGTAGGCCAAAAAAGTTTGGGAACCACTGGTCTATAGTTATCCTTTCCTTTCCTTGATTTAGATTTGAATACCATGTTTGTGTAACAGAAGAGATTTAGGAAGATGCCTTATTTAGTTCTTAAAAAACAGTTTATGTATATTTGAAATTAATTATACTTATATATTTGTTAGAGCTTGTAAATTCATTGGTCCTGGGTTTTTTTCTTAGGGAGTTCATGCATGGATTGACTGATTTCTTTTTATAAGATAATTTCTCCCATTCTTCTCCCTTCCCTCCTCTCTAAGTGAATTTCTTTTTCTCACTCATCCATTTTTTTTAGATCATCTCAACATAGTTGACTCATTCCTCTATTCTCTGTCTATATAGGGTCCTTCTAACTGCTCCAATAATGATTTAGTTTTTAGAATCTACATGTATCATTTTTACATATAGGAATGTACACAGCTTAACCTTATTGAATACCTTATGATTTCTCTCTCAAATTTACTTTTTTGTACTTCTCTTGAGACTTGCGTTTGAATGCCAGATTTTCTATTTAACTCTGGTTTTTTCATCAGTAATGCTTGAAAATCCTCTATTTCATTAAATATTAATTTTTTTGCACCTATAAATTTATACTCAGTTTTGCTGGGTAGATTATTTTTGGTTGCAATACTAGTTCTTTTGCTTTCTGGGATATCATATTCCAAGCTTCTTCCTTTATAGTTGTAGCTGCTAAATTTTGGGTAATCCTAATTGTAGCTCCATTGTATTTGAAGGGTTTCTTTCTCACTGATTTTATTATTTTCTCCTTAAACTGGAAGCCCCGGAGGCTGGCTATAATATTCCTGGCATTTTTAATTTTCAGATTTTTTTCAGGGAGTGGTAAGTAGATTACTTTAACTTCTACTTTGTCCTCTGGTTCTATGATATCAGGGTAGTTTTCCTTCATAATTACTTGAAAGACAATGCATGGGTTTTTTTTATCATGGTTTTCAGGTAGTTCAAAAAATTTAAAGATAGCTCTCCCCTATCTTGTTTTCCAAATCAGTTTTTCCTATGAAATATTTAATATTTTCTTATAGTTCTCAGTTCTTTTGCTATTTAAAAAATTGGAATTCACACCCACCAAATTCTGATTTTTAAGGAGTTATTTTTATCAGTGAAGTTTTTTTTATCTCCTCGACCATTTTTCCAATTCCATTTAAGGTATTTTCTTCAATTTTTTTTGTTTCTCTTTTACCAAACTTAATTTTCTTCATAGTTTTTTGCATTGCTTTTATTTCTTTCCACATTTTTCTTCTACTTTGATTTAATTTAAAAATTATTTTAAATAATCCCTTTAGTTTTCCCAGTAATTCTTGTTGGGCTTGTGTCCAATCTACATTTTCCTTTCACATTTTTATTTTCTTTCTTTCTTTCTTTCTTTCTTTCTTTCTTTCTTTCTTTCTTTTTTTACCTTCCATTTTAGAATCAATACTGGGTTCTAAGGCAGAAGAGTGATAAGGGCTAGGCAATGGGGGTTAAATGACTTGCCCAGGGTCACACAGCTGGGAAGTGTCTGAGGCCACATTTGAAACTAGGACCTCCCATCTCTAGGCCTGGCTCTCAATCCACTAAGCCACCCAGCTGCCCCCTAAGACTTTTCTTATAGACGTTTTCAAAATATTATTTGCTTCTGTTTGTGTCTTGAACTTCTCTGTCACCACAATATCTCTTTATAGTAAGTTCATCTTTTATTTTTTGGTTATTTATTCATTTTTTCTAGCTTATTTCTTGACTTTCAACTACATATAGAAATGAGCTCTGCTCATCTCTACGGGTGGGAAGGATATATAGCCTGATCTTCTGGTTTTTATATCCTGTTACTTTCACAGGTAAGTCTGGGGACCTATAAGGACTCAGTGTTTCTAAAGTGTATGATCCAGAGAAAATTCTGCTCATTGCCTTTTTGATTTGTATTTTAGTCTATACTTTAGTAAGGGCCCTGCTCTTTTGTGGCCTTAACCACTGTTCTTTGCCTTAGAACTAAGACCAAGAATTGGATATGTTTGAAAGAGTTACTAAATGAATCACAATCCTCTACTCAGTTCTATGATAGAAGGGCTCAGAATCTCTCTCTGACCAAGTATTCATTCTCCTTACTATATCTGGTTATTAGGCACTCCTAGTGGTGCCACTATTGCTTCCACCTCATTCATAGTCTACATCTTTCTTCTACAGTACCTCTTTCATCGCCAGTTCCAACCCCATTGACCCCAAAGTTCTCTTTCTGATTAAAATTGCCCTGTACTGGAAAAAAAGTCTAATGCTGACTTTGTTAATTTCCTATTCAGAATTTAATTTGATACATTTAAAAAATTTGTTTGAAGGGATGTGATGGGTGAACTTGACAAAAATGCTCACTTCACTCTGCTATCTTGATCCTGTCTCTCTGACCAGAGTCACCTTTAGGAGAAAACCTTTAAGGCAGCATTTTTCTCCATGGAATCAACTGATTTATTATTATTTTTAAACAGACAGTAAGCAAATAGAGGTTTTATTCCTTGCTTCTTTTAGCCATTTGTATCAGTTTAATCAGGTCAAGCTTAATTTTCATATTATTTGACTCTGGCTAAGTAAATTATTACAATGTTAATTAAGGAATCAGAAGAGGTAGCTCAATAGAGTAGTAGTTAGAGTACTGGTCCTGGAATTAGGGAAGTCCTGACTTCAAATCTATCCTTAGCTACTAAATGTGTAACCCTGGGCAAGTCACTTACCTTTTTTCTTATTTTGGCTTCATCTTCTGTAAAACTAGGAGAATCTATCTCCCAGAGCTATTGTGAGCATCAAATGAGATAATATTTGTGAAATGACTACCAAAGAATCTGGCCCATATTAGGTACTTAATAAATCTTTGTTTCTTTACCTCACAATACAAGTGGACAGGATTTTTCACCCTTTTAGGAGGCTATCAATTTTTCTATCTTCAACAAAAACTGGAAATGAAGAATGAACTGGGCCCAGAATTGACCAAGAGGAGGAGGAGAAAAGACTTTCAGAAATTCTCAAGTATTTGAAACAAAGGACATTTTTATATGAGCATTCCTCCAGGGATATATGACTGTGAATCATAGAATTCTAATGAATCTGAAGAAGTAAATTTGATGAATCATGACTTAGGAAAAGAATAGTCAAAAAATATGAGCAGGCATTTCTGAAGAGGAGAAACAGAACCACCTTTTGAAAAAAGTTCTGAAACACCAATAATAAGAAATGCAAATTATACAACTTCAAGGTTCTACCTCACAAATTTAAAAAAAGATGGTAAATAAAGAAAATTGACAATTGTTGGTAGAAAGTGTCGATAGGGAACTCTAATGAATTGTTGGTGATATGAAGTGGTAGTCATCCTGGAAAGAGATCTGTAGCTATATTCCACAAAGTAAACTATATTCCCTTTGATTTAGCAAAACTGGTAATAACCATATAACTGCAAGAAGTAAAAAAAAACAGAGGAAAAGGGGTACATATATAAGAAAAGGTAGATAGTAGCCTTTTTCATTTAGCAAATAATTAGAAACAAAGTGGGCACACATAAACTGGGCAATCGTTGAACACATTATGGTATATGAATATAATGGAATATTATGTCAAAAGAAATGATGGAAAGTATGGAGTCATAGAAAACAGAGAAGACTTGAATGAACTGGCAAAGTGAAATGAGCAGAAACAGAATAATTTATGCAATAAATACAATAATGCAAAGAAAAAGGACTTAAAAAAACTTAGAACTCAGATCAATATAATGCCTTATCAAGACTTATAAGACTTATAAGACTCATCAAGACTTATCAAGGACTGATTATGAAAAAAAGCATCTTAACTCTTAAGGGAGACTCAATAGACTATATGTTCAGAATGAGACATATATTTTCAGATAAGGCCAATGTGTAGTTTTTTTTTAATTAACCATATTTGTTTATTATAAGGGAAGACAATGACTGTGTTGCAAAAAAAGAAGAAAAAAAGGAATATCAATGAAATGCTTAAAAATACACAATAAAAAACAAGAGGAAGTTCAGAAATGGACATTGACAAATAGGGAAGAGTTAATGCTACTGTATTAAATTGAACATGATATTTTAAAGAATTAATCTGTATATAATACATCTTTATTCTTTACATATATTCCTTGTGTTTTGTTCTTTGTTGGTAGAAATGTTTATTCTTGTTTATTTCATAATAACAGAAAAATTTTAAAACCAACTTTTAGGATCACTCAAATGGCAAAGTAAAAGCACATGATGAGCATAAGTAAGCTACAGAATATTAGAAAAATTAAAAGGAACAGTGGTTGAAGTATGTCATTTAAGAAATATATGATATAATATTAATAGGGGCTGATCAAGCTATGAAATTAAAGGAGAACAGATGAGCAGTTTTTATCTATTAATGCACCAATGGTATCTTTGTGATATTACTGAAAGATTGAAATGTGTCTCGGTATGATGGGTGAGTCCCCTCTGATGAATTTAAGAATAAGAATAATATAGATTGGGTTGGCATGGATATGTTGTCATTCCACCTCAATGAAGGGAATACTTACATCATTAAGATCCAAGATATATTGGATTATTTTGAAAAAGGAGACTACCAGTTATCTCATTTGTTGCCACATTATTTTTGCAGGTGTGATTTTTTTTAAGGCATTTTCAGTTGTGTCTGACTCTTTATGACCTTATTTGGAGTTTTCTTGGCAAAAATACTAGAGTAGTTTGCCATTTTCTTTTCTAGCTCATTTTAAAGATGAGGAAACTGAAGTCAGGAAGGAAACTGAAGTGGTTAAGTGAATTCCCCAAGGTCACACGACTAGTATGTATCTGAGACCAAATTTGAATACATGAAGATGAGATTCCCTAATTCCAGCCTTTTCACTCTATCCATTGTGCCACCTAGGAAAAAACAATTTGAGGACAAAAACTCAACATTATAAATTACTAAGCCCACTACCTATAATAAATATTTGAATGCTTGATCTTAGGGTCTAGATACAGTTTGGATAATTTTGTTTAATGTTGCCATTTGTCAGAAGGAGCAATTGATAATCACAGTTTAAGGAGAGAAGAACCTGATTTGAAATGAAGTTCTCTATCTAAATCCCAGAGAACTTTCCATTAGACAACATCTATAATATTGAAAGAGAACCATGAAGGCTTACTGTTTATAAATAAAATGGATACAGGAAAAGCTAAAGGAATTGGATTTGAACAACCTGAAGAGGAAAAGCTTGAAGGTAACTCAATTATGATCTTCAGTAATATTATGGGTTGATGAGAAAAGAAGAAATAGGTTTAAAGTTCTTTGTTCAAGGTTTAGAAGGAAATAAAGAATTCTGAGACAGAATTATGTAGCTATTAAAGGGTAGCTGATGGAGACTGGAGTCTTCTCTGGATGCCTTTCCAAATAGGAATAGATTTCTATCTGTCTGGATGATTTAAATGTGGTCCTGAAAGTTAGAGGGGAGATGGTCCAGCTGATGTCTCCAGTTCCCCTTCCAGTTCCTTGGTTCTATAATTAGCTTTGATGAAAGGAGCTTAGGAGATTTGTAGTGAAAGGTTTAGACAGGAATGTGCTTGCTAATCTTAGGATAGTTCCTGTGTGGGTAAGGAAGAGGCTTTGCTCTATAGCTCCTGGCTATTCTATATCATCATAGTGAAATGATTGATCCCTGGAGAAGTCAATTTCAGGCCAGATTTTAGAAAATAAGGCTCTGGATCCCTCCTGAAGCTTATCCATTTTCCTAAAATAGTGATTGTTCTAGATGGAGAAGAACAAGGAAATTATGGTTTGATTATGAGCAGCTCAGTTGGTACATGAAGTGTTAAAATGTTAATAGCTCTCACTTTGGTATATTCTTGAGTTGCTGAAAAAAAGCAAAAACTCATCAAAAGAATAAATTTTTTAAGAGATGAAAGAGCTCCACCTTCTGTCTCTGTCTCTGTCTCTCTCTGTCTCTCTGTCTCTCTCTGTCTCTGTCTGTCTCTCTCTCTCCTATAATATTTTCCCTCATAGAATGAGGATTTAATTGCTTCCAGTTTCCAAAGTCATTTTGCATTTTTGAGATTAGGGGTTTGAAGTTATACTGCACTAAGCCACAGAGCCACAGTTAGCCAGATTCCAAAGTAATTCATTTCCTTAGCTTATCACTTGAAGTTTCATGAGTAATATGTTTGGGTTAAAACATGAGAGAGGGCAGTGTTTTGAACCCAATGGGTTGACTTTTCATCCCAAAATGTAGGATTATCAGTGTCTGTAGAGCCATGTGTAGCATGGTGGAGATGGATTATAGAGTATTAGTGAAATGATTTAAAAATACAGTTAGAAGCCTAAAGTTGCTGTAGCCTATCCTGAAATGTTTACAAGAATTGCCTGTTATTTCCATCTTGAGATCACATAGTATCTTGGTTGGTCAGTGATTGATAGATACCAGAGACAGAAGAAAGAGCAATGAAGACACCCTTAGGTCCTTTTAGAGATTGCAGCATTAGTTTGATCAGATACCATTCAGGAAAACAACATTGTCAGATAACAGATAAACCCATTGTCAGAAAAGATCTGCCAAAGCCCTATCTCCAAATTATGCTAAAAGGTGACTGACCTTTTTGCTGACAAAAGCTTTGGTGTTGAATCAGACAGAAAGAAGGGCTTGAAGCAGCTTGGTAAATATCATAGATTCTGGGCCAACATGGATCAAAGGAGATTTTCCAAGAAATTATAAATCTATAAACCTATTAAAACATCTCAGAACTTGCAGTGATATAAGAAGAATCTAATACAGCTTAGATATATCATATAACTAGAATCCCTGCTTCTTAGCATATAGAAAAAGCAAGTGCCAATCTTACAGAGTCCTTGGACAGATACTATTACAGACATCCAGTTAAATTCAAGAGCTAGGTTTTCAAAACATGCTAGAAAATTTTCTTATTCAATCTAAGCGCACTTGTAGCTAAGCAAGTTAGAATAATAAAGGTAATGAAATGCTGAGGGATATAAACCTATCACTTATGTGGAATAAGAAGGCATTTCTCTACTCATGACCAGAAAACAGATACTCAAAACCGGAGATTCATTCAAGATTTTGTAGATGAAAGATGGAGGTGATTCTGAATTTCTTTTGTTTGTTTGTTTGTTTTTTAAAGACTCCTCCTATTTATTTCTCAGATCAAAAACTAGAATGGCGTGATAAGTATTTTGCTCTGAGGCATCAAATTCCATCAGTTGCATAGAACTGAAATTATTCTTGCTACAAGCTGGTAAACTCTTCCCCCTTCCTTCCTCTTCCCTACAACTGAGGTCACTCCCCATCAGGGTTCTGGAAACAATGGCTTCTTCCCAGAGTGTCTCTATCAGCTCAAGTCAAGAAAAGAGAACAATTATTTCATGAGTCCCTGCTATGTTCCAGGCAAAGTCTTAAATCCTAGGTATGCAAAGAAAGGCAGAAAACAGTCCCTGGTCCCAAGAAGGTTACACATTATATAAAAGAAAAATTGGAGATAATCTCAGAAGGAGAGTACTGAGATTTAGGAATAGTGGGAAAGGTTTTGTTTTGTTTTGCTTTGTTTTTTGGTAGGAGATAGGATTGTAACTGTGTCATTAAGGAAGCCAAAGAGGTAGCCATGTGGATCAGTGAATGGAAATGCCTAGTCAGAAGATGGAGTGTCATGTGTGAGGAATAGCCAGGATACTGGTGTCACTGGCTCATGGAATACAGAGGGGAGTTAGTATAAGGAGATGCAAAGATAGTAAGGGATCTATTTATGAAGGCTTCACAAGCCAGAGGATTTCATATTTGATCTTTCAGGCAATAGGGAGCCCCTGGAGTTGACTGAATTGCCCGGTAGGGTGGAGAGGGAGGGAGGTGACAAGGTCAGGGTTATGCTTTAGGAAGAAGGATTCGACAGCTGTGTGAAGGATGGACTGGAGTGCTGAGAGACTTGAGGCAGGGACACCAACCCCAAAAAGCTACTAAAAGGGTTTAGGGATGAGGAGATAAGAGCCTGCATATGGTGGTGATAGTGTCAGAGGAGAAATGGGAACAGATATGAGAGATGTTATAAAGGAAGAAATGTCAAAACTTGGCAACTGATTGGATATGGAAGGAGTGAGAAAAAGTGAGAAGTTGATTTGACCCAGTGGTTTCTTGAGTCAGGAAAATGTGAGTTCAAATGTTCTGTGCCTTTGTTTCCTCATCTGTGAAATTAGGAAAACAATAGCATCTACCTTCCAAGGTTCTTGTGAGCATCTAATGAGATAATAATGGTAAAACATTTAGCAAAGTGCATGGTACATAATAGGTACTATATAAATGTTAGCTGTGATTATGCTGATGCTGATGTGAAGAATGACAAGTAGGTGGTGTAAGGGGGGAAAAAGGGGTTTTATTGGTTCAATATATTAAAAGGTGGTCACCAGGGGAAATTTCCCCAATTAAGGAATAATCTCAAGTCAAAATTGACTTTTATTTACATTTAGGAAGGTTGAAGGTTTTGAGAGATAGAAACTCTGGCCTGGACTAGAGGCCTGGACCAGGTAAGAATTTAGAGGCCCCAGCAGAGGGGCACAGAGGTTAATTAAACAAGGCTTCTAGCTACAAGGTCTTTACAATGAGAGAGGCCAGAGAGGCCTCCCTGAGGGCAGAGCCTCCAGAAACGCCAAGGGAGGAGAGAGAGAGTCAGCCTAACTTACCCACTTGGAACAGTTTAGGTCACCAGCCAGCAAAGCTCCCTCAGGTTCCCTTCACTGCACCAGTCGCAGCCTCACTCACTCCTGCAGCCTCACTAGATGCTGTCTTCCCCCCAAGACCACAGCTGATTGAGGATCTTCTCCTTTTAAAGGGGTCACTTATGCGTCACTTCCTGTTCCTCCCTCCTAATTCACCTCCAATCACAATAGACACTTTCCCATAGAAAGCGTAGGGGGCCATGCATTGATGCTGATTGGTTACTCACTCTAGCACCCGTGGGTTAGGACCTCCCAGAATTGGAAGGTGCTCTCACCTTTGTGTAGACTTAATTTAATTATCACAGTGCTGAGCCAACATAATTGGGAATATAATAGTACCACCCATGAGTGTAATAAGGAATTAGAAACAGAAGAGAGTTGGAGGAGGTGGATAATGAATTTAGTTTTGGACATGTTGAGATTAAAATGTCTATGGTATCCAGTTAGAGATATCCAAGAGACGGTTGAAAATTCAGTTCTAGAGATGAGAAGAGTGTTAGGACTGGACATATAGATCTGAGAATCATCTGCGTGGAGATATTAGTTGAGTCCATGGAAGTTTCATTGAGTGGAAAAGTAAAGAAGAAGAGAGAAGTGCCCAGGACAAAGCCATGTTACTGTTAACATGTAGCTATTAATATGTTACATGTCACTGTTAACACAAATGACTTGGATGAAGATCTGGCAAGGAAGACAGAGAAGGAGAGGTCAAAGAGGAAGAAGGTGAACCAGGAGAGAATAGTATAAAGAAGAACCAGAGAGAAGAGAATATCACGAAGAGGAAGATAATTAACAGTGCCTCATTATACTGATACATCAATGCAAGGTGCTCTTAGTGCCACTTATCCACCATAACAAATTTCCTCTGATCCTATTCTGGTATTTATCAAATCAAGGAGATGAGCCTAGGTTGCCAAAGGCTATCCCAGTGGCTATGCCATGATCTTGCCAGACATATCAAGTTGGAAAGGACGAAAAGCCAGGTCATATACTATCTGTACCCATAGCAACTCACAGGGAACCAACTTATTTCAGTGAAAAGAGTATCAATGAAATAAAAGATTTAATATTTTAAGTTAATTAAAAAAACTTTATGCTCCACCACTGCTAGGTTCCCAGTGAGGTGCTGTTGATGTTCAATGAGCTGGGTTTATATTTTAAGTTTCAGAAGGCTGGATGACATCTGGGAAGTTGCACAATAATTCCCAAACATCTGGTTGCCATAAAACCACCTTTCCTCAACACCAATAATCAACTCAGTTCAATTGAACTTGCATTTTTAAAGTGTTCACCAATTTTTAGGGGCTATGCTAGGCTCCATGGTGAAAAAAGAAAAAGAAAACATTTCCTGCCCTCAGCAAACTTGCATTCTGAAAATGAGCCACACATTTGAATGCAGATAAGTAAATGCAAATATCTACACAAAGAAGATACAGAATAATGGGGGAAGGTGATGGTGCTACAAAGAATTGTGGAAATCATGAGAAGCAGTACCAAAGAGCTGAAACTGGAGCTGGAACTGAGCCTAGAATGGTCTTAGAATTCCAATATGCAATGGAGAGAAAAGAGAACATCCTACAAATGGGGGTTTGGGGAAAGGGCTTTGTTTAGCATCATGGCAACTTTAACCTCTCTAAGCCTTGGGCAGCATACTAAGACTGTTCTACTAAGCTTTTATTAAGCCTTGCTCCTATCTTGGTGGATAGAGTCTCCATCCCAGTGACACTAGAGATTCCTGATGTATAGATGTGAGGACTCTAATTGGACAGCATGCATAGTTGGAGGTGTGACAATCTGTGCCAGTGGAGGGAGTACAGGTGAAATGGAAGGTTCCTTAATGGGTTAGGAAGTGTTTTCTCCTCTATATTAAGTGTAAATCTATATCTGCAATGGCTACCTATTGTTCCTAGTTTTGTCCTGTGTAGTGAAGCAGAATAAGTCTAACATTTTTAGCACACGAAAATTCTTTGAATCCATGGGAATGTATGTAATCCAATGAGTCCAATCTAGTTAACCTTCATTGAGTGCCTACTATGTGCCAGGTACAGTGCTAAGCACTGGGGTTACAATTAATAAAAAGACAGATATTCCTTGTTCTCAAGCAGCTAACACTACCACAAAAGGAGGCAGGAAAGGGGAGGGACAGGAAATCAGAGGGTAGCTGGTTTGGGGGCCATCTTCCAATGTATGGAATTGAAACAAGTAGAGCAGCAGTTATAAAGTATATTGAGTCCAGTAACTTGCCCTAATAGGAAAGAATTTTGGAGGAATTTGCCCTAATAGGAAAGAATTTTGGAGGAATTTGGCACTCTACCCTTTTGTCCTCCAATCAGAGGCGAGAGGACGAGTTAGCAGCATAGTGATGAGATTTTGTTGTATTGTTGTTCAGTCATGTCCAACTCTTTATGACCTCTTTTGGGGTTTTCTTGACACCTAGATGCTCCCAAAATATTGAATATGGATACTGTGAAAGGTAGTGAGCTTTTATTGATGATAGGTGCCTCAGTGGATTAGGCAAAAGATTCATCTTTCATGGTTCAGATCTGGCTTAGTTACTTTCTGTCTGTATGATCCTATGCAAGTCACTTGGTCCTATTTGCCTCAGTTACCTTCTCTGTAAGATAAGCTAGAGAGGGAAAGGCAAACCACTCCAGTATCTTTGTCAAGAAAATCCCAAGTGGGGTCACAAAGAACTGGACATGACTGAAATAACTTAACAACAACAGACCAGAGGTATTTCTCATTTTGCTTAGTTGTGTGTGACTCTTCATAAACTCATAGAGCATACTGTCCATAGGGTTTTTTTTGTTTGTTTTGTTTGTTTGCTCTTAGAATGGTTTGCCATCTCCTTCTCCAGTGGATTAATGCAGAGAGTCACATAGCTAGTAAGTGTCTGAGGCTAGTTTGAACTCACATCTTCCCAACTCAGCCAGCACTCTAGCCCCTCAACCATCTAGCTGCCTCTGATGAAAGTAGAAGTGATGAACTTATTCTGGGAGGGGCATCTTTTTCTGTGGAGTTGAAACTCAGCCACTTCCCAGCTGTGTGACCCTGGGCAAGTCACTTGACCCCCATTGCCCACCCTTACCATTCTTCCACCTATGAGACAATACACCGAAGTACAAGGGTTTAAAAAAATGCTAAGTAGATAGTGTTACTTGTTGGATGAGTACTATCTCTCACTAAGAAGTTTCCCTGTAAAATATCACCAGTGCCTTCAATGGATCCTTCTATAGTATGATCCTGTGGTCCTTCATCACCTTGGGTACCCTACTCTGGATGCTCTCTGTCTGATCAGTTCTATTCCTCAAATGAATCTGGGTCCTGTATACATGTGGCCTGACTAAGGTGAGATATCAAGACTCTGGCCTCCCTTGTTCTGGACACAATGGCTCCAATGTAGCCTAAGACGATGTCCCACTCTTGATTTGTTTGTAGCATACACTTTGCCAGAACTCTCAGATTTTGTTTAAATGAATTTCTATATCATCATGTTTCCTACATCTTGTATTTATTAATTAGTCAATAATCTTATATTAAGAAATTGCTAATGGGTATTGCGTTATGCTCTGGCAACAGAAAAGAGAAAAATCAGGGTCTCTGTTATCAAGGAAGTCATATTCTAATGGGAGGCATTATTCAAGCAACAATAATATGATTATAAAATGTATGCTGAAAAATGGAGAGCAATCACAAATAGTGCGGTTAGTGATAATTTAGGGATGGAGAGGGAACTGGGCAAGACCTGCAGAAGGTGGGATTTAAGCAAAGACAAAGGAAATCAGGAGGTGGTAGTCAGGAAAGAGAATATTCCAGACATGAGGGTCAACCAGTGAAAAGGCATCTATTCTTGGGATTGTATCATTTGCAAGGAACAGCAAATATGGTGTTTCTGAGTCAAAGAGTAAGAGGAAGGGAGTACAACGTAAGAAGACTAGAAATAGAGGGAAGGGCCAGATTAGGAAAGACTTTAAATATTAAACAGATTTTGTACTTGATCCTGGAAGAAATTTAATGGGCTGTTACTGGAGTTCAACATGGCGAAACCTATATTTTAAGGACATTTCTTTGGAAGTTGAAATATATCCAAGTACTTGACCTAAAAGTTATATGTATACAGAATCATGTATACATATGCACAGATTTATAGGTATTTTTTTATCACAAGGTGGAATACTGATATATATGTATATATATAAACTATATATTAATAAATAGCATATATAGACATAAAGTATGTATTTACACTTTGAATATATATACTTTGTATACTACGTATATGGTATTCTATATACTTTATATGAATAAATACTATATAGGGAGATCTTACATATATATTATAAACTGTATATATATTTAAATAGATTATATATTCTATACTAAACTATATATAGGACACATTTGTGTGTATATGAGTACACTGCCTTACAGAGTCAAAGTAAATATGTATCTATATGTTTATAAATATAACAAGTATTTTATTTCTATAGTATATTTCATATATAATTATAATTTTATATATGCATGCAAAATACAAATATACTATATTATAATGCATTGTAAGAATATATTTATATTCATAATAAAATAATATTTATAAAACTTATAAATTGATATTTATGCAATACTTATATTTATGATACTTGGAAAAATGGCATTTACTAAATATGTAATGTACATATATTTATCAAATATATTATATATAAATATGAATATACCATATATAAATTATATATAAAAGCTATGTAATTAGGTAAATATGTTATAAGTGTATTATGATTATAATATATAAATAAGCATAAATATATATTTCTTTGTTTCAGATAGAGAACTCAGACATATATATTTATTATGTGTATATTTTATACTTTGTAGATATATACACTAGATTCTATACTATATATAGCATCTACATGCTTCCGTACCATATATACACACACATGCACATAAATACACTTTGACTCTGAGCCAGAGGTAAGGACAGATTGAATTATTTATACCTTATTTAGGATATCCATCATGAGAAGCACTCATCTTCAATTTTCCTCACATTTTAAACATTTTTTTTGTCCTTAGTGCTCCTTGCCAGCTTCAATTAATTTCTTAAAATAGTTCCATGTGAAACCTGATGAATTTTCTGAAATTCTAATCTAATAGTTACTTAAAAAGAAGCACAGAAAGTTGATCTCACAAAAACAACACAATTTCATGATTTTTTTCTTTTACTCCTTTAGCTATAAATTTGGATATTAGCAAGAAAATGTCTTTTATTTAAGGGTGCTACATTTTTACATTTGCCACAGTACTTTTCTTGTACACATGTAAGTTGCATAGCAGATATCTTTTTCTTTCCACATGAAATAATCTTGTAAGCTATAACAAATGAATTACCATTTCATATAGTAAAATATGAAATATAAACAATTGTGTTTGATTGCTTATTTTCCATGTATGTATTCCCTTGCTCAAAACTTCAAATTCTTTTTTAAAAACTCAAGTTTCATATATCTTTCCCAAATCCAACTCCTTTTGTTTAAAAAGGTTTTCTGTCTGTTTTTGTACTCTTAAAACATAAACTCCACTTCAGTAGATTACATTTTCCTTTTTATTCATGGAACTCTTAAATATGGAAAGGGTCTTTGAAATTATCTAGTCCAAATCTTTTATTTTTACAAATATAGAAACTGATGCCTGTCCATAGTGGCACAAATAGTGGCAAAACCAAAATTTGACTAAATCAGAGATTCTTTTCTCCACCATCATGTCTATCTCACTGGATAACTTTCTTTCTTTTTTTTTTTTTTGCTTAACTATTGTATCTTGAAAAATGTGTATAACCATCATTAATTGCAAGATGAATTAAAATGTATTCATCAGTAAAATAAATAGCATAAGATTTAGAAATATCAACTGCAAGTCCTCATTCATCTTATCTTTGGGTCCTTCAGGAATCACTGTGATGGGAAGCACTTTCAAGTAGGATAGGATGGCAGCTCTCAATGAGGAATGGGCACCTAGTCAAGTCAAACCACAATTAAATGTTTGGAAGGCCATTAGCAATTAATGTCACAGGTCTGGGCATGTGCAAGAAAATGCCTTCAATGTGCTGATTTGCTTTATGGTATATTACATTGTGCTCATGTTCAGAGGTAATACGTGGATTCAGCATCAATTTCATTTTGCACATTAAGTAAAGTGCAATAGATAAATTATGCCCAAAGAAGAGCCACCAGCTGCTGCATCTACTTCAACTAATGTCCCCAAGAGGTGTCTGAGCACATCAGTTGTGCTTGAACCACTAATGCATCCAGGAAATATATGCATATATTTCCTGGATGAATATATATATATATATATTTTTTTTTTTTTTCACATACATATATGGACACAATTGCTGTTTCTAAGCTCCAAGCAATCCTGTAAAGCTCTCAGTGAGGGTGCAGGGAAAGACTACGTCCAGCTTCCTGGGGTCAGTTTGGTCCCCTGGGTTCTGAAGTGTTTTTGCTCTTGCCTGGCCCTGTTCAAGATCCCAGTAGAGGGGTCCAAGGCAGGATTTTCCCATGACCTGCAAGGGGGGGAGGGAGAGGAAAGGAACCCAGGCAGATCTCTTCTGGCAGAGTTGAGCAGTCTGAAGTCCATATGAAACGTGAGCTCCATTGAGGATTCAGAAATAGAAAAGGATACATTACTGCAAAATGGCTGAGTTAGAACTGCTAGGGGAACACTTACTTCTGGATTTCCTGCCATGCCTGGGTCTCATTTCTCAACCTTAATGTTCAATTTATGGCCCCCACCCCCTTTTCTTTCTTTTTTTTTCTTTCTATTTAATATATCCATATCCCACACAGGGAATGGAAGTGAAATACTCTGAGGGCTTTAAAGAAGAAAACAGATCTCCCTTTCCTCATAGGATTCATTCTGTGGCCAAAAATGGTGATGAAATGCTTTAAGTTATTCTAGATGACTAAGCAGTTAAATGTTCCTTTGGAAATATTGCTCTTAGTGTTTAGGCCAAACCCAGATAATAGAAGTTTCATCCTCAAACTCCCTCTCTCAAGGGGTCAAATGGCTGCACCTGTCTAAGCACTCTGCTCTCTCCCATGAGGCAGAGTTGGATACCTTGGTCTGCTCATCTCATCACATCTCCACACCCCCTAGACACTCTCACTTCTGCCCAACTTTAATCTGATAGTGAATTTAGCAGATCTTTACAACTGTCACTGAAACGAAGAAACTGAACTCCCAGTGGCAGACTTGGCAATATTGCAGCCCTTTCGTTTCCAGAGTTCCTGTATGTTTTACAAAGACGCTTAGGTCTTCTGCTGACTCAGGTCTTTATTCTTCATTCCAGATAAGTTATTCTCAGGCATAGTTAATGGAGATTCTTTCTGGAGCACTGCCCTATCCTCCCTTTCATGGTCATGAATTGGCTTTCAAAAATATCAGGAAATGTCCCTTTAACAATAAGAAATGTAGATCTTTGGATTTAGACCAAGAAATGGCTTCAGAGTTTATCCAATGGAAATCTCTCATATTCCAGATGGGGAAACAGATCTAGAGAGATGAAGTGCCTTAACCAAAGTCAAAGAGGAAAATATGTAGGAGAGATGGAAATTAAACACAAATTTTTCTGGCTCAAAATTCAGAGTTATTTTCATTGCAAACTTCTTAAGTCCTTTCCTTAGCTCTGTTGGTAGTTATAGTAATGAACATTTCCTATGAAATGACCTTTATTAATGAATGTTACTAATTTGAAGACATGAAGCAAAATCTAGAGAAAATGGCATGAGATTAAAGATTAAAAGCCTTAGTTTTATGTTCAAATTAAGCTAGAATCCTCTTGTGACACTAAATCATTTAAACAACCTATACTTGGGTTTCCCAGTCAACACCTAAGGGAGATACATGCCTACTCTTTGCTTACCTCACAGATGAAATACCTATAAAGTTCTTTACATTCTTTTAAGGGGTGTTGCCAGTTCCATAAACCCCATCATTTATGATTTGTAGAATCTTTTTTTTGAATGTCAATAATACATGGATTTATATCATTCCTGTTGTTCCCATTCCTGCAAATAATAAATTTAGGGTAAATAAAAATATCCTTTCTAGTTAGGACTCACTCTCAGAGTCATCAAGTCTTGCTAGACAATTACCCCAAAGCCTGAATATCTTATCTTTCATTCTCATGCAGAGGAAAGAAATACCATGGAGGAAGGAGGAATGGCAATGGTTTCCCTGGAGAACAATAATTTTGCAACAAATTTCTAAAGCAGCACGATTCAGAAAATAGAGCTGAGAATCAAAGATATTGAATATGGATAACTTTGTGGAAATAAAATTCCCAGACTTCAGGCACCATTTTTGAATTTGTTCATTTTGAGAGAAAAAATTGAAGGGAGTTTGAAAGTTGTGTTTTTGCTTTTGTGACTTTACTAAGCAGAATGAGGCTAAGATATGTGGCTTCTCTGAGGCTATGATCACTAAACTCCTCTATATTTTCACCAGTCCTCTCTGATTTACTTTCCATCTTTGAGGAAAAGGAGACCATTCTTTCTGAGTTTGTCTTTTACTAGACCTCAGTTATACCCCTTCTGAACTTTTTGGTTGCTTTGTTCCATTTTTCATTCCCTTTCTCTTATAGTCAATCTTACCCTCTCCACTAGAATTCATCTTACTCTAGACAACATGCCCAACCCTACCATATGTTCAAGAAGTCTTTCCTTATTCTTGCTATGCTCTCCAGCTACCATACTACTATTCTCATCTCCTCTGTTGCCAGATATCTCAAGAGAACAATTGCTCTTCTCACCAACTTCCTTTACTTTCTCATCACCCAGACCTCTCCATGTCCTATTATCTTTCTGTCTCTCCTGCCCTCCAGAAACTCTTCTTTCTAAGACACAAATGATGTCTGATGTCTCTGAAGCATTTAACAGTTAGTAACTCCTTTCCTTTGATATTCATTACTGGGCATCCATAATCCTACATTCTCCAAACAGAGGTGTCAAATATGCAGTCCTCTCAAATGTAGCCCTAAACATATTAAAATGTTACTGGGAAATATTTGATAAAATAAATAAAATATAGATAATATTACATTTAAAACTGTTTGATTCCACTGTTATATGTTCATCTTTCTGATCATTAATTTTCTATTTTGTCCTATACCTATAACTTTAATAATAACCATTTATAATATAAAAATAGCTAGCATTTATCTGGTGACAAAGTTTGCAGCGTATTTTGCCTATGTTATCTTACCTTATCCACACAACCCAGAGCTTATCCCCAAACTCTGCATATTTCACTCTGCATTACTTCATATAAAGTTTTCTATACTTCTCTGCATTTCTCATTTTATGGTTTCTTATCTGTTCTTATTTCTTAGTTATTTTTCAGTCATTTAAACTCTCTATGACCCCTTATGGGGTGTTCTTGGCATCATTACCCCCATTTTAAAGATGAAGAAACTGAGCCTCCACAAGATGAAGCGATTTACCTGTGATCGTACAGCCAGTGAGTAAGTGAAGGGTGAATTAATATCTTCATCAGGGCTACCAATTCTAGAAAGTTATTTATCATCCCCACTCTATCTTTCATTTCTTATCTTTTCGAAAAGGATTTCTCCCCCACTCCAATTTTCCAAATATATCAAAAGGCTAACGTAAAAGTTTAGCCATCAGAATCAATGTGTCCAAAAAAGTGCTTGCTTGAATGGTCCTTTTTGATTTCTGATGATTAATTAATCTTTTAAATCTAGCCTCAAATTCTAAACTCACACTCTTTCCAACCTTGCTTCAAAAATATCACACAAGACAGATCAACAATCCTGCTGAGCCACCTGGAAAATATTATTTTCCTTGCATATGAAAAATAATTGTCTGTTCTTTAAAGTTCAGACTTCAGAGGTTTTGAATAATTAAAACCTTTTCTATACCTTGATAGCACTCCCAAAGGTTAAATGTTTCAATTCTAGTGTCTACAGAATCATTAAAAGAATGAGGAGAGTCTATTCTTTGAAAAGATATGGACTAAGTCATTATTTGGGTCTGCAAATCTTTTTGGGTTGCAAGAACCAGAAAGATAATAAATTGTTTTTGCTAAAAACAGGAAGTTTGGCAAAGATGCAAAAGTACAGCTAAACTTTGGCCAGGCAATCCAAAACATTGTGTTCTACTTTGAAAGTGTTTCCAGCAAGAAAAAAAAGTGGAGTGCCTAGAATACATAGAAAGCTTTAAGAAACAGTAAAGGCATCTGGCACCCTTTGCCTGTGCCAAGCTTGTGGTTGTGTAGTGCTTGCTGAAGGAGAGATATGCCAGTTTTCAATGACTTATGTCATGCACAGCTGGAAACCCACATATAAACAAGACCTTGACTGTTATGAAGACTGGAAAGACTCAAATAAGTGTGTTCCTTTTCTTTCATCCAATCTGTAATAAATAAATAAAGGAATTCTGAAGACACTGTGAAGTTAAAAAGCCAACTTCAGATTTCCCAAAGTAACCTGTTCCTTAGCAATAATCCTGAATTAAAGGAGACAAACTATGGAAATTGTGTCTGTTGGGGGGTGGGGTGAGTGAGGCAGGGTTGCTGGTTTTACCCATTGCAGCCAACTTTGCTAATCTGATTGTGATTATGTGGCATCTGTTTTGGACACAGCTGATAGGATTGTAATTTTCAGCTAAGTCCATGAGTTTGGATTGGCTTCAAAATGTGGGCCAGGAAAAATAAAGAACTGAACCCAGGATGTCTGCTTCTGTGAATGTACATCTCAGTGAATTCTGGGAGATCTTGATCAGAGAAAAGTACACAGTAGAAAGGTCCCCCTAAACTGTACTTTCCCTGTGATTTCTTCCAATTGGCAACAGTAAAAGTTACCCACTTTACATTGGGATTGCCTTTGTTTTCTCTCTTCACTGCCTAATTTGGTTTAGAGGTTTGGAACCTGGGGCTCAGAGTAAGAAATTTCTAATTTAAATTTCTCTCACTAAATTTGTCACTTCAGGGAATTCCTTTAACCTTTAATTTTCTTCATCTGTGCAATGGGGATGGTGTTGTATTTAGGGAAAGGCAAATCAGGCTATTGGCAGAGGATCAATGCTTTGAATGGGGGGTGGAGCAGGGAAGATTTTGTACTAGAGGAGGGAGTGGTTACTCACAGAAGCAGCTTGGGGAAGAGGGGAGAAGGAGATTGCTTTACCAGCTGGTGCAAAAAAAAAAAAAAAGGTTAAGTCTTGTAGACAAAGCATCATCATCCCCACATATTACTGACTGCTTTCCCCACATATATATTCCACAAGCTGTCCTTTGTCACCTTCAAGGCTGCTTTCAGTGCTCTCTGTAACTTGTTTTCACCTGTGCAAAAATGGCAGGGCAGGGATGGTACCTTCTTTAGGGATGACTCTTGGCTCAGCACCCTTCGAGGAATCATACAGTTTGTTTGATTTCAGACCTCACAGGGTAAATAATCTTTCTGCAGTTTATATGTTAATCAGTACTGGGGTGCTCACACTTCAAAACTGGGTAATTCTACTAAAAAAAAGGTCTTGGAAGTAATCTCACTCCTATACTCAGCATTATTACAAGTCTTCAGGAAGACAGCTCTAGGCTATTTTTTATCTTAATATTTTTTAAAAAGGTGTGTAGAAACTGGACCTGGGCCTGCAAAAAAGAAGAAAAGGAACCAAAGGTAGTGATCAATAAGTAACTAGATGACATAGCGGATAGTGCACTGGTCAGGAATGAAGACCAGAAGTAGAATCCCACATTTGACATTTACTAACTGTGTGACTGTGGCCAAATCAACTTGATTTCTCTCAAAATCAGCATCATAATTTATAAAACAATTCCAATCAAGGTTGTCATGAGGATCAAATGAACCAGAAAAATTAAAGCTATCTAATAATAAATATAACAAAATATAACTTATTTATATTATATATGTACAGTGGTTCTCAAAATCTATGCCTTCATTGAAAATTAATGTGTTGGTATGGCAAGTACTACAGAAATAAACTCCCAGATCTCCTTCTTGTCTTTAACATAGGAAAAGTTCCATCTGGGTCATGTATTATAAATTCAACATCTTTTTCAGGGCTTCCAGGTGATTTTTAGAGAGCAAAATGTTATGTATTCCCTTCATTCTCATATTCATACTTGGGTATCTTTGACCACAGTGACTGGCTTAGGGGCATGAGGATATGATATTGGAATGTCCCCTCTTTTATACCACATTTGCTAATGTGATGGGATACTGGCCACTGAAGGTCTCATCCTTGAAGCATGCCCAGATATTCATTTCTTGGGTATGCCCATCACGAGATTGCTTTGCTACCTCTCTACTACTATGGATTCTGTTATCGATTCCAGTTTCTGGTAAGACCTCTGAATTTTCTGAATCCACCAAGTTATTTGGTTTTTTTCATCTTAGAAAACCTGTTCACCTAAGATCAGGAAAGAATATATACAGAAAAAACAGAGGCAATATGTACTTATCAATACTTTGTGGCCAGGTTGGGAGATACAGCTAATTGCTCCTCCCGCAGAGCTGCCAAAGACCTTTAAAAATAGGAGGGTGGCACTATTTGTAGGAATAGCCCTTTCCAGCTTGGCAACATCAGAGTCATCAGTTCTTCTGCCTACACAACCAATTAGAAGGCTTTTTCATCATTACATAATTTCAGTGGCTCAGCCACAAATGGTCAGAAATGGCTCCCTCGATGTTTCCACATGGTCACTTGGATTAAATCAGACATAGAATATATGAATATGCTTCAATATCCTTGTAAGGGGAGAAAGATTTTAATATATTTCTATGTTTAAAAGAGGCCTTTAGGTGTCACAATATATATAAGCATATATTCTACCCCATTTCCGTTCTCTAAAGGAAAGACAGCATTTACAGTTACAAAGTTCTAAGAAGCAAGTAGATTACAGAAAGCAAAGAAGTCATAAAAAGTCATCAAAATCATAAACCTGATGTTATAAAGTTGTCATTGTTTTACAAAGCCTATTCTAGTGATATCAGACAGAGACTATGCATAATATTAAATGTCCTTTGGAATCTTTCAGAATGGAGTATCCGGGAATGGCCAGTGGTCAAATGAGCAAAATGCTGAAAAACTGGCTGAATTTTACAGCCAGTTGGAAATGAGGAATGGGCTTTGAAAAAACACAAGACTTTATGGACCAACAGAAAACACACTGAAATACATTCTAAAGTTTTCAAAATTCTGATGGCAGGCAGTGAGAATTAAGGCATTATATAATTTTTATAAAACAGTCTGTGTTCATTTATGAGAGTATGAGTAATTATGCAAGCGTATGTATAAATGTCATAATTCTTGGCATTTCCTGGCAGGTTGTAATTCTGTATTTAGGATAAGAGCCCTGAATCTAGAAAACCATTGCCAAAAACCATGGAAGACTAAAGTGAGTGTCCATAGATTTTGAGAATAAGAAGGATATCAATATGCTCTTTATATAGAGTCTTTGAGACAAGGATTGGCACTAAGTCTTTCTCCTAGAGCAGGGGTCGGGAACCTTTTTGGCCGTGAGAGCCATAAATGCCACATTTTTTAAAACGTAATTTCGTGAGAGCCGTACAGTGCTCACAGTGCACGCTCCTGTAACAGCGCCTGAAAAAAAAAATGACTTTATGGCTCCTGCAGAAAGAGCCATACATTGCCGACCCCTGTCCTAGAGTCTTAACCACGAACTTAAAAAATGTTTTGATGGTTTCTTTTGTAAATTTATGTATTTTACTTTAATGCATTTAAAAACATGATTCTGAGAAGGGGTCCATAGACTTTACCAGACTGTCAAAGGGAGCCATCACACACACATACACACACAGAAATTTAAGACCCCTTTACTGAGACTCTTCTTGATCACTGATGAACAAATGAGTTTCTTTTTCTGCGATTAGTTAACCTACTCACTGTTAAATAATCATTGTCTAGAACATATTACATGTACAAAAATGCACACACGTACGCAAACACAGAGAAAAACCTTTTAATTGTATTTTTCAAGAAGGCTGGCAACAGGTATTTTTTAAGAACTCTCTACCGTTAAGACACCATGCTGAGTTCTGAGGATACATGTAAGAGCAAAAAGACAGCCCTTGGCCTCATGCAACTCATCTTCTAATCAGGAAAATGGGGGAAAACAACATACAAAGGGGATCTGAAAAGGAGAAGGCGTAGAAATGAAGGTACTCAGGTGGGTATGTAAAGTTAGAAGTATAACCCAGATTGAAATGGAAATTGGTTGTCCTGGATCTTTCTCAATAATGTTTCCACATTATTCCCACATATTTCATTATCCCACACTTTGAACTAACTCATCAATGGGAAAAAAAGGTCAAAATGGTGGAGGGGCCACTTTCCTGAGGCAAAGGCCCCCAAAAAGTTCAAGAATAAGTAGCTGAGCCCATGTAATAATAATTTGCATGTATATAGCACCTTAAAATTTACAAAGTTTTTTGTAAAAGTTTACAAAACTTTTAATAACCTATTTCTTTTTATTTTCATCAATCTTATGACATAGGAACAGTATTACCTCCTATAGTATTAATCTCCATTTTACATATGAGAAATCTGCAGCAGTGGAGATTAAGTGTCTTTCCCAGAGTCATACAACTATCAAGTGTCTGAACTCAGATCTTCCTGATATCCTGTCTAGTGCTCCATCCATTTTGCCATCTTCCTGTCTTTTTCCCCCAGAACTGAATTACTGACTTCTGTGAGTGAAGTTGAGTAAGTGCTCACCCGAGCTCTCTAAACATTCTTCTCCAAATAACTTTTAAATAATTCCTCAAATCATATGCTGGTATGTAAAAAGCAATATCAATGTAAGACATTATTTTGGCCCAAGATGACATAAGATGTCAGAAAGAGAGATCTGTGACATAGGGGATGAGCCTAGCGCAGAGCCATGTGGCTGAAACACTAGTTGTGGAAATAGATGGTGGTGCAGCTTTGGAAGCTCACAAGCCAGAAACAGTAAGGGGATCTGGGAATTGGTCAGAAAGAGACCATCTTCTATTTGGCAACTTCATTTAGTCATAGTTCTGGGTCACAGTTCAAGGACTGAGTGGGGAAATTTCTCTCAAGAAGGAATAAAAGCCCTGAGGGGCAATATCACTTCCAGTACACCGAATGTCACCTGAAGAAGATTCCATAATTAAAATTCCCAGTAATATTAGAGAAAACATTTCAAATATCTAGAAAGAAACCTTTAAAAAACCATGGAGTCATAGTCAGGTTCACAAAATATTTAGTAGCCACTGCATTAAAGGAGTCTTTGGTTTGGAATATGCTCATTTAGAAGTTAGAAGACTGGGATTACAGTGAAGAATAACCTACCCAGCAAAACTGAGTATAATCCTTCAAGGGAGAAATAGATATTTAATGAAATAGAGGACTTTCAAAAATTCTTGATGAAAAAAACAGAGCCAAATGGAAAATTTGACTTTCAAATATGACTCAAAAGAAGCATAAAAAGGTAAACATGACAGAAAAATCATAAAGAACTCAATAAATTTCAACTTTGCCTTTTATATTGGCAGGTGATACATGCATCTTCTAAGAATTTTATTATTATTAGGAGAGTTAGAAGGATTCTACATAGAAAGAGGATATATGTCTGAGTTGATTATGTTGAGATGATGTAAAAAATATAGATAGGCAAGAAGAGGAATGTCCTTGGGAGGAAAGGGAAGGAAATGGAAGAAATGGGGAAATTATCTCATATAAAAGAGGAAGCAAGGAAGAGATTTTTACAGTGGAGGATAAAATGGAGGTGCAACACTTGAACCTCACTCCCATCTAAATTGGTTCAAAGAAGAAAATACACACACACACACACACACACACACACACACACATGCAAGTGGCAAAGGAAATATATCTTACAAAACAAGGAAGTGTGGTGGGTTGGGGATAAGAGATATGTAATAAAAGGGAGGGCCAATAGAAGAGACAGTAGTCAGCAGAAAAACTGACTATATAGGGACAAGATAAAAAGAGAGAGAGAAGGATAAACAGAAGAAAATAGGAGGGAGAGAAATGCAAAGTTAGTAATCATAATTGTGAATGAGGTGAATTTACCAATAAAATGAAATCAGATAGCAGAATGGATTAGAAACCAGAATCTAACAACATATTACTTATAAGAAACATACTTGAAACAGAGACACACACACTTAAAATAAATGGTTGGAGCAGAATTTATTATGCTACAGTTGGCTTAAAAAAGGCATAGATAGCAAGCATGATCTCAAACAAAGCAAAATCATAAATGAACCTAATAAAAGGGATAAACTGGGAAACTACATCTTGCTTAGAGGACTGCTAAATAATGAAGTAATGTAATTATTGAATATATATACATATAATGCATATACACATATCAAATGGCATAGCGTCCAAATTCTTAAAGAAAATTTTAAATGCATTATAAGGCAAATGGATAATAAAACTGTATTAGCAAGGGACCTCAACTTTTCTGTCTCAGAGCTAAATTAACCTAACCATTAAAGAAATAAAAAAGAAATCAAGAAGATAATAGAAACTTAGAAAAGTTAGATATGATAGACCTCTTGAGAAAAGTAAATAGGAATAGAAAGGAATATACCTTTTTTTAAAAATCAACTATGTATGGTAACTTCACAAAAATTGACCATGTATTAGGACATAAAAACCTTATAACAAATCCAGAAAATAAGAAATATTAAATTCAGACCAGAATGTAATAAAATTACATTTAATAAAGGATCAAGGAAGCATAGATTAAGAGTTAAATGGAAACTAAATAATCTAATGCTAAAGAATGAGTAAATCAGGGAGCCAATCATAGAAACAATCAATAATATCGCTAAAATGTATGATAAAATGAGACAATAAATTGTGGGATTCATTGAAAGTATGGGGGGAAATGTATATCTCTAAATACATTGCAGCAATAAAAGAAAATAGATTTAAAAAAGGGCATGCAAATAAAAAAAAGGCTACAAAAAAGAACAAATTAAAAAATCTTCAAATAGACACCAAAAATGGGAATCCTGAAAATCAAAGGAAAGATTAATATAAGTGAAAAATTAAAAAATCCATTGAACAAATAAGTAGAACTAGGAGTTGGTTTTATGAGAAAAAACAATAAAAGAGAAAAACTATTGCTTAATTTGATTTGAAAAAAGAAAGAAGAAAATCAAATTGCTAAAATCAAAAATGAGGATGAAATTAAAGCAATTTATTAGGATATATTTTGCTCAATTATATGGAGGAAAACTGACAATTTAAAGGAAATTTAAGGGTGTTTATAAAAATATGAACTGTCCAGATAAACAGAAGAGGAAATAAACTATTTTAATAATCTTATCTAAGAAAAAAAATTGAATGAGTCATACATGAGCTTCTAAGAAAAAAATCTCCAGGATCAGATGGATTTGCAAGAGAATTCTAGCAAACATTTAAGGAAACATTTAACCCAATATCATATAAACTATTTGAAAAAAAACAGATAAAGGTGTTCTATCTACCAAATTTATCTTAGGACTCAAATGTGGTTTTGATACCTAAGCCAGGGAGAGCAAAAACAGAGAAATAAAACTCTAGACTATTTTTCTGAGAGGGGTAACCTAGCCTAGTAGATAGAGTTGACCCTAGGCAGTTATCACAAAGAGCCAGTAAGGCTTCATCAAGAATAAGTTATGTTGAAATAACTTAATTTTCTTTTTTTTTTTTTATAAAGTTACCAAACTGGTTGATCAAGAGAATGCTAGGCATATAATTTGCCTAGGCTTTACATAAGTGCTTGACAAAGTCTCTTCTTTCTTGTGCATAAAATGGAGCAATATAGCCTGGAAGAGAATACAATCATATGAATTAGGGGCAGGTTAAATGACTAGTCATCAATGGTTCAATTTCATTTTAGAGGGAAGTCTTCAGTATTCTATGCTTTGCCCTATGTTATTTAGCAATTTTACCAATGACTTGAATAAAGGTCTACATAGCAAGATTGATAATATTCACAGCTGGCTCAAAGCTGGAAGGGATAATTGTTGCACTGAGTTACAATGTAAGGATTTTCCTTGACAGATCAGAATACTGGGTCAACTACATACTAAGATGAAATTTTAG
Source organism: Gracilinanus agilis (assembly GCF_016433145.1). Taxonomy (NCBI): domain Eukaryota; kingdom Metazoa; phylum Chordata; class Mammalia; order Didelphimorphia; family Didelphidae; genus Gracilinanus; species Gracilinanus agilis. Next base: position 120,120,133 of record NC_058131.1, on the reverse strand, counting down.
AGATAATATACAGTTTTTCTATTGGGTAAAAAAAAATTAACACTAAAAGTGTAAGATTTTTTTTTAAGTATTTGAGATGGGGAACTGTGACTAGATAGTAGTTCCTTGGAAATAAATCTGGGATTTTAGTGAATTGAAAATTTAATGAATCAACAGTGTAATATGGAAGCCAAGAAAATTAATGTAATCTTAGGCCTCATTCAGAGACATGGTGCCCAGTGTCAGGAAGACAACAATACTCTTATGGGTGGACAAATCAGGATTATTGTGTTCAATTCTGTGTACCACATTTTAGGAAGGATAATGACAATATAAAATGTGTTTTTAGGAAGTCAACTATGATGATGAAGAGCCATGAGAATCAGTGGAAGGAAATGGGGATACTCTCAAAAAGAGAAAGCTTAAGGAAGGGGAACATAATAGCTGTATTCAATTAATTCATGAACTGTCAAATGGAAAAGGGGTTAATCTTCATACAAGAGGGGAGAACTAGGAGCAATGCATGGAAGTTGCAAAGAGACAAATGTAGTTGCATTGTCAGGAAACACTTTCTATTAACTGTAGCTATGATAAAATAGAATAAATAACCTTTAGGTGGTTGTTGGTTTCCTCTAACTACAAGTTTTTGAACAAAGATTTGATGACAATTTGTCAGGCATGAAATAAAGGAGATTACCACTCATGTATCAATCAGCCTCTGAGTTCTTTTGCAATTCTGAAATTCTGAAATTTAAGAGTAGAGGATAGCATTCTAGTCTTAATGAATGTTATGAACAAAGCAACTAAGGGTGAAAATTATAAGTAGATTCTAGAGAAAAAAGCAATTCAGTTTTGCTAAAATGTAGGATTTGTGGAGGAGAGTAGTTTGAAATGTCTAGAAATAGTGTCATACCAGGTTGTGTAGGGCCTCGAATATAAGGCGGAGAAGTTAAAACTTTATTCAAGAGATAATAGTGAGTTATTAAAGGATTTAAAATTTGAGTTTTTCAATTAATAAATATATACCTTCTTTCTCCCCCAACCCACCTATTGATAAAAAAAGGAAAAAGAAAACTCATTACCAATATGTATAATCAAGTAAATCAAATGTACACATTGACCATATTATTAAAAAAAGTCACATTCTACACCCTATGTCCACCTATCTTTCAAAAGGTGGTCAGCAAATATTTACAAAAATATAAATTGCCTAGATTAACAGCAGAAGAAATAGAATACCTAAATAATCCCATATCAGAAAAAGAAATTGAACAAGCCATCAAAGAACTCCCTAAGAAAAAATCACCAGGACCTGATGGATTCACAAGTGAATTTTATCAGACATTCAAAGACCAACTAATCCCAATACTATACAAATTATTTGATATGATAAGCAAAGAAGGAGTCCTACCAAATTCCTTTTATGACACAAATATGGTACTGATTCCAAAGCCAGGGAGATCAAAAACAGAGAAAGAAAACTACAGACCAATCTCCCTAATGAACATAGATGCAAAAATCTTAAATAGAATATTAGCAAAGAGACTCCAGCAAGTAATTAAGAAGATCATCCACCATGATCAGGTGGGATTTATACCAGGAATGCAAGGATGGTTCAACATTAGGAAAACCATTCACATAATTGATCATATCAACAGTCTAACAAACAAAAATCACATGATTATCTCAAAAGATGCTGAAAAAGCCTTTGACAAAATACAGCATCCATTCCTATTGAAAACACTGAAAAGTATAGGAATAGAAGGACCTTTCCTAAAAATAATAAACAGTATATACCTAAAACCATCAACAAACATCATATGCAATGGGGATAAATTAGAAGCCTTTCCAATAAGATCGGGAGTGAAACAAGGATGCCCATTATCACCCCTACTAATCAACATAGTACTAGAAACACTCGCAGTAGCAATTAGAGAAGAAAAAGAAATTGAAGGTATCAAAACAGGCAATGAGGAAACTAAGCTAGCACTCTTTGCAGTCTACTTAAAAAATCCTAGAGAATCAACTAAGAAGCTTGTAGAAATAATCAACAACTTTAGCAAAGTTGCAGGGTACAAAATTAATGCACATAAATCATCAGCATTTCTATATATTTCCAATACATCATAGCAGCAAGAGGTAGAAAGAGAAACACCATTTAAAATCACCCCAGACAATATAAAATACTTGGGAATCTATCTACCAAAACAAACACAGCAATTATACAAAAACAACTACAAAACACTTTCCAAACAAATAAAACTGGATCTAAACAATTGGAAAGCCATTGATTGCTCATGGGTAGGACAAGCTAACATAATAAAAATGACAATTCTACCCGAATTAATTTACCTATTTAGCGCCATACCTATCAAACTACCAAAAAACTTCTTTACTGAATTAGAAAAAACTATAACAAATTTCATTTGGAATAACAAAAGATCAAGAATATCAAGGGAAATAATGAAAAAAAATGTGAAGGAAGGGGGCCTGGCAGTACCAGATATTAAACTATACTACAAAGCAGCTGCCATCAAAACAATATGGTACTGGCTAAGAGACAGAAGGGAGGATCAGTGGAATAGAGTTGGAGTAAATGACATCAGCAAGATAGTATATGATAAACCCAGAGCCCAACTTTTGGGACATGAATCCACTATTTGACAAAAACTGCTGGGAAATTTGGAAAACAACATGGGAGAGATTAGGTTTAGATCAACATCTCACACCCTACACCAAGATAAATTCAGAATGGGTGAATGACTTGAATATAAAGAGGGAAACTATAAATAAGTTAAGTGAACACAGAATAGTATACTTGTCAGATCTCTGGGAAAGGAAAGATTTTAAAACCAAGCAAGAGTTAGAGAAAATTAAAAAATGTAAATTAAATGGTTTTGATTATATTAAACTAAAAAGCTTTTGTACAAACAAAAACAATGTAGTCAAAATCAGAAGGGAAACAACAAATTGGGAAAAAATCTTTATAACAAAATCTCTGACAGGGGTCTAATTACTCAAATATACAAGGAGTTAAATCAATTGTATAAAAAATCAAGCCATTTCCCAATTGATAAATGGGCAAGAGACATGAATAGGCAATTTTCAGGTAAAGAAATCAAAAGTATCAATAAGCACATGAGAAAGTGTTCCAAATCTCTAATAATTAGAGAAATGCAAATCAAAACAACTCTGAGGTATCACCTCACCCCTAGCAGATCGGCTAAAATGAAAGAAGGGGAGAGTAATGAATGTTGGAGGGGATGTGGCAAAATTGGGACATTAATGCATTGCTGGTGGAGCTGTGAACTGATCCAGCCATTCTGGCTGGCAATTTGGAATCATGCTCAAAGGGCTATAAAAGACTGCCTGCCCTTTGATCCAGCCATACCATTGTTGGGTTTGTACCCCAAAGAGGTCATAGATAAACAGACTTGTATGAAAATATTTATAGCTGCGCTTTTTGTGGTGGCAACAAACTGGAAAATGAGGGTATGTCCTTCAATTGGGGAATGGCTGAACAAACTGTGGTATATGCTGGTGATGGAATACTATTGTGCTCAAAGGAATAATAAACTGGAGGAGTTCCAGGTGAACTGGAGAGACCTCCGGGAACTGATGCAGAGCGAAAGGAGCAGAGCCAGAAGAACATTGTACACAGAGACTGATATACTGTGGTAAAATTGAATGTAATGGACATCTGTACTAGCAGCAATGCAGTGACACAAGACAGCTCTGAGGAATTTATCGTAAAGAACGCTACCCACATTCAGAGGAAGGACTGCAGGAGAAGAAACATAAGACAAACAACTGCTTGAACGCATGGGTTGGGGTGGACATGATTGGGGATGTAGACTCGAAACTACCACACCAATGCAACTATCAGCAATTTGGAAATAGGTCTTGATCAATGACACATGATAAAATCAGTGGAAATGGGCGTCGGCATGGGTGGGGGGGTGCTGGGAAGGGGAAAGTGGGAGCATGAATCATGTAACCATGTTAAAAACGAATATTAATAAATGTTAAAAAAAAAAGGTAGTCAGCATATTTCATTATGAGTTCTCTGAGAAATGCTCGTCATTATGCTAAAGAGTTTCTAAAACTTCCAGAAATTGTTCATCTTTATACGACGTATTAATTTTTCTCCTGGTTCTGCTCACTACTTTCTGCATTAGTTCATATAATCTTCTCCAGGGTCTCTGAAACAGTCACCTTCATTTTTTTTTTTTTTTTTACAGAACAATAGGATTCCATCACATTTAAGTTCCATTACTGGCTCAGCAATTTTCCAATTAATGTGCATCCCTTCTGATTCCCATTCTTTTCTTCCTCTAAAAGATTTATAAATTTTTTGTATATCTTTAGAATTTGTATGGTTTAGGGACAATCCTCTTCATCTAATTCCTTTTTTCTAATTCCTCTTGCTTTTCCCATTTCTGTCCTATTTCTTTGTTGAGCGAGATGTATTTTTATATGTTTCTGTGTGTGTGTGTGTGTGTGTGTGTGTGTGTGTGTGTGTGTGTGTGTTCTTACCTCCTTTGACCAGTTCAAATGAGAGTAATGTTCAAGTGTCAGCTGCTACATTTGTTCCTCTTTGTATTGACTTCTACTTGGGTACCCTAATTATGAGATAAATTTCTTTAACCTTTCCCCTCAACAAGCGTATCTCTTCCCATTCTTTTTAGATCGTCAAGATTAAAAAATCCTACTTCCAGAGCTTCTAATTAGGATCTCACTCTGACTTCTGAAGATTATGATAATTTTTATAGGGGATCTATGTACCTCCCCATATTGAAATATTATTACTTTTCCCTTATTTAGACCCTTAGGATCATTCATGTTTGCCTTTTTAGTTTCTCTTTATATTTGTGTTTTAACTTAAGATTTTCTGTCTAATTTTTTCATCAGGAATGTTTAGAAGTCTTGTATTTTATTAAAGATACATCCTCCCCCATAAGATAATATTCCTTTCCTGAGTTATTCTTGGAGGTACATAAATATGCTTTGCTTTCTAGAATATTATTCCAAGCCCTCTGTTCTTTTATAATGTAGGCTGCTCAATGATGTGTGATGCTAACTGTGATAACTCAGTACTTGAATTCTTTCTTTCTGTATGCTTGAAGTATTTTGTTTTTGACCTAGAAGCTCTGGATTTTGACTTTGATGTTTTGAGGATTTTCATTTTGGATTTTCTTTCAGGAGGTGATTGATAGATTCTTTCAATTCCTAGTTTTCCCTTTGGTTCTAATAGAATTTGGATAGTTTTCTTTTACTATTTCTTGCAAAATCTTATCTAGGCTCTTTTTCTGATCATGGTTTTTAAGTAACCCAATGATTCTTTAACTATCTCATCTTCATTCCTTTGTTCAAGTTAATTATTATTATGATGTGCCTTACATTTTTTCTTTTTTCAATCTTTTGACTTTGCTTTTAATATTTCTTCTTGTCTCACAGAATCATTAGCAGTTATCTGACATTTTCATTTTTAGGAAGTGGATGTTGTTTCTCTTATTCTTATTTATTTTTTCTCTCTCATTCATTTTCCATTTTCATCCAGTGTCCTCATTTAATTTGTTGAAAATCATTCTAACTCTTGCTTTAACAATTCTTTTTTTCCCAATCATTCTATTTGAATTTGTATGAAAGCTGCATTTTTATTTGAGTCTTTGCTCATAAATATTTTGGAGTAATTGTTTTCTTCTGGGTTAATGTCTTGAGTGGGTCTATCATCATAGTAGCTTTTCTAGGAAGATATTCTTCTAGTCTACTTAGTAACTTTAGACTTGATATGAGGACCAGACTCTGAACTTTTTGAGGAAATGTTTGAGCTAATATTGTTATTACTTTCTTGAGATATTAAGTGCTGTGTCATATTCTATGATTTCAGGGCAGCTCAGACTAATGACTTATAATATTTTAGTGATTCCAAAGTGGTTTGATGAAAGGCAAAGTCTAATCTCTGATACCTGGCTTAAGCTTTTCAAGTTTTGGACCTGGTTTTGGGTCTGCACTATATTCTTGTTGCTGCTTAGAAGTTCTAGTAGTCTGTCACTGGACTAAGCCACAATCAACCACATGAAAAGCTCTTTTGATTCAAAGGGACAGAACTGTATGTTTTCCTTTGATCTGAGATTCCTGACCTGGCTATTTCTCTGTAGCCTACAGACTTAGCTTGAAATTGAAACTGTGACCCATTCCATTCCCAGAGCTAGAACCACAGGATTACTTCTTGTCTCTGAGCTTGATTCTTGCTCAGTACACATCATAGGGCTTTGTCCACACTTCATCCTGATACCACGCCCTTAGGTTCAGGTCATCTCAGTTAGCTGTGGATTTGTGACTGAATAATAAGCAACCTAAATGCTAGTTTAGCACCTGTTCCTTCACTTTACACAAATTTAGGCCTTTCTGTATTAGAAATGAGACCTATAATTGATTTGGTGTAGTCTCTTCTTATAGTAGAATACTCTGGGCCACATTTTATCCCCACTATCTACAGATCTCTCTGTCTCTTTATGCTTACATGGAAAGTAAAAATGACTTGATTTGATCCCTTTTCTTGGATTTTCTATTCAGTATTTGATCTGATGAATTTTCTATATATTTTGGGGGAAGTTTTTTGAAGGGAGGAGGAGAACTTATTCTATTTCTTCTTGCTGTTTCATTATCTTGGATCCCCAGTGAAGGATTTTGAGCAGAGGAGTAAGATGATCAGATATATTTGTATGGAAGATTGGTCTGGCAGAAGTGTGAAGTATGGTTTAGAGGAAGACTCAGAAGACCTGTTAAGTCACCCTTGAAACAGTCTAATGGACAATGATGAAGATTTCTACCAGGTTGATAGCAACTAGAATCAAATGGAAGGGACAGATGTAAGAAATGTTGCAGAGAAAAAATCTATAGTACTTGGGAAATGATTGGATGTGAAGAATGAAGGAGAATAAAGCCATAGATAATAGCCAGTTTTCTAACTTGGGAATCTAAAATGGTAAAAAAAATATAGATAGGAAAAGTAAAATGAGAAGAAGGAGCAGATTCTGGGAGAAAGATAACAAACTCAGTTTTATATATGTTGAGTTTGAAATGCCTATGGCATATACAATTAGGGGTGTTTCCTAGGTAGTTGGAAATATGGCTCTGGAGCTCACAGAGTGCTCAGGATGGGAGGTCCAGATTTTTATTCAACTATAAACTCCTAGAAGGCAGAAGCTGTCCATATATTATAGAGGAAATGGTTCTTATACCTCAAAAGAACTTTGTCATTATTAGGGCAGTTAGAAGAAATATCCACTCATACCCTTACCATCTGTCTATATAGAACAGAGGGCAAGAGTGTGAGTTGAATCTGATGGGATGATATAATTAAATTAAGGTATGAGAAAGAGGAATGAATTGGGAGGAGGGGAAAGGGAAAAATAAATGGGGTAAATTATTGCACATAAAAGAGGCATGAAAGAGCTTTTATAAAGTGAAGGCCAATATAGAGGAGATGGGGAGGAGAACATATTAACCTTACCCTTGTAAGAACTGGCTTAATGAGCAAAGAACATACACAAGCATTTGGGTATAAAAAGCTATCTTACCCTACATGATATGGGGAAGGTGGGGCTGGTTGAAAAGACAGCAATTTGGAGGAGGTGGAGGTCAGAATCTAAACAAGGGCAAATAGGAGAGTAATATTCAGTAATCATAATGGTGCAAGCATTTTTTACAAGTCTCTCTAATAAAGACCTCATTTCTCAAATACATAGAGAAATGAGCTGAAAATATAAGAATACAAGTCATTCCCCAATTGATAAATGGTCAATGGTTATGAACAGGAAGTTCTCAGACAAAAAGTTAAAGATATCTTTAGTCATATAAAAAATGCTCTAAATCACTATTATTTAGAGAAATGTAAATTAAAACAACATTGAGGTACCAACCCACACTTATCAGATTAGATATTATGACAGAAAAGGAAAATTAAAAAAAAACTTGGAAGTTGTGAACTGGGATATAAGAAAGTATTTACCCTTTGAGCCAGCAATTACTAGGTTTGTATCCCAAAGAGATAAAAAAAGGGGTGGGTGGGAGGACCTATATGCTCAAAAATATTTAAAGCATCTATTTTTGTGGGGGTAAAGAAGTGGAAAATGAGAGGATATGCATCAATTGGCATATGGATGAGTAAGTTATAGTATATTATTTTAATGGGATACTATTGTGTTGTAAGAAATGATAAGAAGAAGGAGGTCAGAAAAACCAGGAAAGACTTATACTAACTGAAATGGAGTGAAATAAGAATCACAAGAACACTGTAGACAGTGACAAGAATATTGTACAATAAGCAACTGTGAATAACAGTCATTATCAACAATCCAATGATCTAAACCTATCCCAAAGGACTCATGATAAAAAAAAATGCCATCTACTTCCAGAGAAAAAGAACTTGAGAGTCTGAATCCAGACCAAAGCAATTTTTTTCTCTTCTGTTCTTAATTTTTTTATTTGAGTTTCCTTCCACAAAAGGATTAATATGGAAAAATGTTTTTCATGATTGCCATGTAAAATCTACATGGGATTGCTTAACATCTCAAAAGGGGTAGAGTGTGGTGAAAGAGAGAGGGAGGGAGAAAATTTGAGACTCAATATTCTTTGAAAAATGTTGGAAACTGCACTTATTTAGGGAAATGAAATAAAAATTAATTTGAAAAATTTAAGAAATTTTTTCAGTGCAATGACCAATGGCAATTTCAGAGGAATAATGAAAAAACATGCTGCTCACCTCTTGACAAGGATGTAAAGATGTCATAGGCTCATGGAAGAGGGATGGTTATTTTTATACATTAGACATATTCATTAGATATGACCAATGTGGGGAATAGTTTTGCTTAACAAAGCATATTTATTATTTATTTAAAGCCATCAGCAAATATCCTCTGCAATGGGGATGTTAGATGCCTTCCCAATAAGATCAGGAATGAAGCAGGGATGCCCATTATCACCACTACTATTTAATATTGTACTAGAAATGCTAGCAGTAGCGATTAGAGAAGAAAAATAAATTGAAGGGATCAAAGTAGGCAATGAAGAGACTAAACTATCACTCTTTGCAGATGATATGATGGTATGCCTAGAGAATCCAAGAAAATCAACTAAAAAACTAATAGAAACAATCAATAACTTTAGCAAAGTTGCAGGGTACAAAATAAACCCACATATATCATTAGCATTCCTATATGTTTCCAACAAAACCTAGCAGCAAGAGTTAGAATGACAAATTACATTTAAAAACAAAGTATATTTACTAAAAGTTTCATTTTTTCTAATAAGAAGGAAATAAATTAGATATTTTGTTCATTGAAAAATATAACTTTTTTAAAAGAAAAACAAAAAAGCAAGCTATGGTATTATCAGTTAGTATTATCAGTCATGATATATACTATATGCTATATATAGTGTGTGTGTTTGCATATTTTTGTGTATAATACTACAGTGTACAGAGCTTTGTACAAATGACTATAAGGAATATAGAGAAACATAAGACACATTTTCACAGACCTGGTTTCTCATATTATGGAACTTACAATCGAGAAGATAAATTGTTCCTTAGTTCAGTCATTTAACTTGTGATGGACTCTGTGAGCTTATTTGAGATTTTCTAGGCAAAGACACTGAAATGGTTTGCCATCTCCTTCTCCGTATTATTTTATAGATAAGGAACTGAGGCAAGGAGGGGTAAGTAATGTGTCCAGGGTCAGAAAGCTAGTAAGTGTCTGAGGCCAGATTTGAACTTAGGAAGATCAGTCTTCCTGACTTCAGGTGGGGTACTTTAGCCTTTGCTCCACCTGGTGGAACCACTCATTCATTACTCCTTAAAGTTAGTACAAAGCTTTACAAATTTTATGTGCATAAGATATGTTTATTGAACTAAAATATTGATTTATTTTTTTGGATATAACCTGTCTTTTCACCCATCTGAGGACTTCCTGGCGTGAAAATTCTACTATCAAAGATTAGCACTTTTTCTGTAGCTTTATAGTCTCAACCCTCTGGGACCCTGAGATCTGTATTGTAAGTGACTTAATATGAATCACAGAGTCAGCATACTTCAGAAGTAGGTCCTGAATCTAGGCCTTCCTGACTAAAGGTTTATACGTGCTATCCAGAACATCATGCTGCCTCTCAAATTGTTGAATATATGTTGCATCAAGAGTGCAATTTTTACCAATTAAAGATTAAACTGACCTAAGATTTTTGGTACACTTTGTATGTATGGGGGTTGGGCATGGGCATGGGGAATGTATGTATATAATACAAATAAATTCACCTAGATATGATAAAAATAATATTAGATGGGATAATGCCAATGAGCTGAAAAGACAACAGTTCAAAACAACATAGCACAATCTAATGTGTGCTACAAGTTGTAGGGATGATTGTTTTTGTTATTATTCAGTCAGTTTTGGTCATGTCCAACTCTTCATGTTCCCCCTGGAGTTTTCTTGGCTGATATGCTGCAGTGGTTTGCCATTTTCTTCTCCAGTTCATTTCAGAGATGAAGAAAATGAGGCAGAGTAAAGTGACTTGCCCAAGTTCACATAACTAGTAAGTGTCTGGGGTCAGATTTAAACTCGTCAAGATAAGTTTTCATGATTAAAAGCCCAGTCCTCTATCCATTGTACTACCTAGCTGTCCCCTAATCATTGTCAGGATATTGAATGAATAGTAAACTGTGCACCCATTTATAATATCTCTAGAATTTGATCTACTTAGTGATTGAATTTATATGTCACTAAACATCTTTTTTCTGTTTTATAGTGGCAATAATTGTATCTCCTTAGGTTTATTTAAAGTGTTAAAATAGAACATGAATATATATTAGTAATTGTACTAAATGCCAGACTAGATCAGGAAAAAGAATGGTGAAAAAAGAATGGGGCAGTAGGATTTGGATTCAGAAATTGGTTAGGGAGTGCATCTTTATATAAGAAAATGGATGATCATATAGTACAGGAGGTGAAAGTAGAAAGTGAAAGAAGAAAAGAATACATTAGAAAAGAGAAAAATTAAATAAGACATAAAATAAAGAAGAAAATGGAATAAGAACAGACAGCAAAAAAAAAAAACACCCTTTCTGCTCAAGTCATTTAGGCTGAGCAATTTTAATCAAATGCAAAGCATAATAATCATCCTGAAGTACTCTCCTGTAATATTGTTTTGTTATTATGAAATAGAATTTATATAACATCATAGAATACATAGGCAGATTCATTGTTGGGCATTATAGGCATGAATATGATGTCATTGGCAGCCAATATGGAAACTCAGTCTTCTCTAGCCACTTATTCCATAATTTGGTGGAAAGGCATTTGATAGTATTGCTTGATAGTCCAGTATGATTTCATCTTTGACCCAGGGTGACCCATTTTGGAATAACTCCTTTAAGTTTCCTTCTATTAGATCATAAAACTGAAACTAATTTGCTTATGGAAAGTACTTTAAACTGTATCATTGATCCCAGGAAATCTTTTAGCATCTCTGACATTTCTTGACTCAACAAGGTCAATCTTTTGTCCAAAGTTTCCTTAGAAAACTTTCTTCATCAAAGTGAGGGGAGAATTAGGAGGAGGAAGGAAGAGTTATTGCTTTCCTTAGAAAGGACACATATCTCTGTAAGCCTAATTTGTTTTAGTTAACCCTTTGTATCAATCCAATGACTTCCAAACTCACTGTGACCATAAAGTAGAGCATTCACTTAATATTTTAAAATTCTGCATGGTGATCGCAAGTCCACTAGTATTTGAATGAGCAAGGAATAATTGGACATTGACTCAATAGTCTTTAGTGTGAACAATTGTTTAGAGGAGGCAAAAATGGGAATAAATGTTTACCTGGAAACTTCGCCTAGTGACAGAATGGAATTATTCCTGATCTGACTGGCAAAATTCTAACCCAGATAATGACTATTATCCCATTTCAGGGGAAGAGGGAGATAGAAAATGTCATTCTTAAAGGCAGAGGAATTATAGAGTCAAGTGTAATCATCCTCTCAATGATCAGACCCTAGTCCCTGTGGAACTTAAGATAAATGTCCAATCCTATTCAAAAGCATTTATTAAACACCTTTTATGTAAAAATCACTAAAGATTCAAAGCCAGAACAAAAACATCTCTTCTCTCAAAGCAACATATTTGACCATAGAATAGACACATAAATAGATAAATATTTACATACTTATAAATATGTATCTGTAATGTCTTACATCTGCTCCATGCCTTATTTCAGTTCCATGGAACATAACATCCCTCCCTGGATAAGCTTAATACATCTAAACTTAACTATGTTGCAACTACTCCAGTTGTTATCCTTGTTCCTTTTAGTCTTGTCTGACTCTTTAGGATCCTATTTTTGAATTTTCTATTCAAGGATACTGGAGTAGTTTGCCATTTACTTCTTCAGCTCATTTTACAGATATGGAAACTGAGGCAAATGGATTTAAGTGACTTGTCAAGGATCATATGTCTAAGGCCAGGTTTGAACTCAGTAATATGAGTCATCCTGACTCTAGATTTGGTACTCTATCCACTGCATCTACTATCTGTTTCTGCTCCTCTAAAAAGACTTGATTGACTCTACTTCCTTTATTCCCATATCCCCCACTTAAAGTGATGAAGGGTAGCGTACAATCTCCTCATAATGCTTTCCTTTAAGGAAACTGGATTATCAGCTCATGACATTTTGGATCTGCTGCCCTGATTGTTTTCAGCTCCACAGAACAAGATGTCCTCACACTAGCTAGATGCCTCCCGATGTCTTTCCCCCTACTTCTTTTGTATATTATCTATCCCTTTAGGTTAAAGTCTCATTGAAGGCAAGGACTGTCTTTCTACCCTAAGCACTTAGTACAGTGCTTGGCATGTTGTAGGTACTTAATAAATGTTTATTGGATTGGATAAATATATACTTGATAATTTGAGGAGGACTAACAACCAGGAAAATCAGGAAAGGCTTGCCATAAGAGATGAGTTTTGAAAGATGTTAGGAATTCTGAAAGATAAGGAGGAGATGAACTATATAGATTGCAAAAGCACTGAGGTCAGAGATTGACTCCTAGATTTAGACTATAACAAAGTAGACCAATTTAGCTGGAAGACTGAGTTCAGGAAAGGAGATGATGCGCAGTAAAAGCAGGAAAATAGACAGGAGCCAGGTTGTGTAGGGCTTTAAATGCAAAGCTGAGGACTTTATCTTTTTGAGAGGTTATAGGAAGTCTTTGATATTTATTTCTTGACTTAGAGAGGGAGGAGGACATAACAAATTGTGGGAGATTATTTGTGAAAATTGATTGAAGAAGGCTGAAGAAGACAGCTGGGAGTCCAGTTGGGAGGCAGTTAAAATAATCAAGGAAAGGTGATGAATGTCTTAATTATGGTAGTGGCCATTAAAATGGAAAGAAGAGGATCAGATGAAAGATATGTCTTAGAGGTAAAACAGATAGATGGTATGAACCAAATATAACTCTGAGTTTCTGGACCTGGGTGACTAAGACGATGATAGGGCATTCAAAATGGTCATTTGAAGATAGGATGAATTGGATAGAACATAACGCGTTCTCTTTTGGACATGTTTAGTTTGAGTGCCTATAAGACATTCATTTTAAAATGATTAATAGGTGATCAGGTATAATTAGGAGATCTGGATGGGTACACATATAAAATACACACAAATACATAGCTGTGAATGATGTGTGTATTATATCATCTGCTTCGGTGTGGTTGTTCAGTCATTTCTGACTCCTCATGACTCCATTTGGTTTTTTTTTTTTTTGACAAAGATATTAGAGTGCTTTGCCATTTCCTACTCCAGATTATTTTACAAATGAAGAAACTGAGACCAACAGTGTCAAATGTCTTGCCCAGGGTCACATAGCTAATAAGTGTCTGAGGCCAATTTGAATTCAGAAAGATGTCTCCAAGCCCTGGCATTCTATGCATTGTGTCACCTAGTATGACTTTTTGTTCCCAGATGATTGTGCCTTCAATGAAGCCTCTGAGCCTGAGCTAGAACAAAGCACATACAATTCTTGTGCTACTTGTGCTAATTTTGGCATGACAATCAACATCAATAAAAGAGAGGTCCTTCACCAGCTAGCATCACACTATTCATACATGGAACCATTAGTCTCAATAAATGGAGATATTTTGTATGCTGTGGATAAGTTCAGAAACCTTGGCAGTGTTCTTTCCAGGGATGTCCACATTGATGATGAAGTTGATGTATGCATTGCCAGAGCTGGCTCAGAATTTGGAAGGCTCTGAAGGAAATTGTGGGAGAAAAGAGTTATTAAGCTGCACAGCAAATGGAGGATATACAGATCCATTGTGCTGACTTCATTATTGTATGCCTGTGAAACTTGGCCAGACTTTCAACACCATGCCAGAAAATTGAATAACTTCCTCTTGAATTGTCTAGGAATATTCTGAAGATCACCTTGCAAGATAATGTGCCAGACACAGGGCCTCTTTCCAGCTGAACTGCCAAACATTCAAATTCTATTGCAGAAAGCACAACTCCAATGGTCTGGCCATGGAACCTGAATGTCAAACACAAGTTTACTTAAAAGAAAATTTTATGGAGAACTCTCACATGTCAAGTGCTCAGATGGTGGTCAGATGAAGCAGTACAAGGACACTCTCAGGGTCTCACTGAAGAATTTTATTTAGTATTGATTATGAGATCTGGGAGACCTTGGACAGGACCACTCAACATGGTATATCCACATCAAAGACAGTGATGTTCTCCATGAGCAAAGTAGACTTGCAGTAGCAGTAAGGAAACTGAACAAATCCAAAGATACCTCTATCCCAAATATTCTAACAGACTACTTGTGCTCAACCTGGGATTGAACCTTCCAAAACCATATTGGACTGATCAGTCACAGTTGAACAGACTGTACCCTGAACCCAACATTGTGATGTCATTGGTCCTATTTGAAAATGAAGGATGAACAACAACACAACATATATATGCATGTATGTACACATATTTCATAGGTACACACATTTGCATATATTTCTAATCCTACTCTCTCTCCTAATTGCACATCATCAGCTGCCTATTAAACATATTTAAGTGGATGTCTGAGGGACATCTCAAACTAAACATGTTCAAAATATAATTTAAAATTTATTATTCTCTCTCTCTCTCTCTCTCTCTCTCTCTCTCTCTCTTTGTCTCTCTCTCTCTCTCTCTCTCTCTCTCTCTCCCCCCTCTCCCACTGTCAAAAACTTCAGAGATCAAGAATAATAGCTACTACTTATATTGAATTTACTATGTGCATGCATCAATCCCATCATTTCTGTGTACATCCCTGGAGAGTGTACTGCCAAGGTAAGTGAACTTATCCACAGTATTCAAAATTTCTCCATTTTCATAACTGATGGTTACATATATGAATGATGTGGGGCTGGCTAGTGGAGAACATTTGTTTTCTTGGTGTTAATTGTCAGCCCAAATTTGGCAAAAATGGCAGAGAATTGAGCCATACTCTTGAATATCATCTTCAAATGCCACATTGAGTGCCCAATCATCCACAAACAAAATGTCGCATACCAAGTCTTCCTCCACTTTAGTCTTGGCTTGTAGTCTTTTCAAGATAAATAATTTACCATCAGTATGATAGCTGACTTTGATGCCATTTTTGTCCTTACCAAAGACATCTGACAGTATCACTGAAAACATTGTGCTAAAAGCATGGGAGCAACCACACAGCTCTGCTTCACTCTGTTAGTGATTAGGGAAGCTCAAAAGTATTGAACATTATCCAGAACTCATATAAGTCTGCCACTGTCGAACTGGTAGACAATACTGATAAATATCTATGGGCAACCAAATTTTGCCATGATCTTCCACAAGCCTTCAAATTGTATCAAAGGCCTTGGTCAGATAAATGAATGTTGTACACAGACCTCTGTTCTCCTCCTGGCATTTGTCCTGAAGTCATCAGGCAGCAAACACATTGACCATTCCTCAACCTTTCTGAAGCCACACTTAGTTTTGTGTATGACCATTTTCCAGGTAAAAGATAAGTCCAGGAAATAATCTTGCCCCAGTGACTAAGAGAAAGAGCCCATCTGTCATAAAATAACCCATTTCCTTTTCCTTTATTGAGATATGCAATAGAGGCATCCTTGATCTCTTGGGGAATAACCTCTTTTTGCTATATAACCAGAAGATTTTAATCAGCTTTTGTATGGTTAATAGAACCTCTTCCTTATAAATCTCTGCTATAATGTAATCAGCACCAGGTACTTTACCGTACAAAAGAAGTTTCATGGCATTCAAAACCTCTTCTTCATTTGGAAGTTTGGCTAGAGAGGGATTGACTTCAACTTAAGATATATGATCAGTGGCTTCAGCATTGATTGATGATGGTCTGTGGAGAACATTATGGAAGTGCTTGGCCCATCTCTCTAAGATCATGTCATTATCACTGATCAGTATGGCTCCATCAGTTCTGAATTGTTGAGATTCACCATAGATCTTTGGTCCATAACCTGTGGCTTTCAGAACATCCTGGAAGAACTTTGGGTTGTTACTCTCAGTATAAAATGGAATTTTATCTGTTTTCTTACTGAGTACTGCATTCCTCTAAGCTTAATTTGCACTTTACTTTTGGTGAAGTCAAAAGCTGCCATCTTAGAGATAGATGAACTATCCTGCTGGTAAACCCTTTGAAGTTCTCTTTTTCCATTTAGTAGTGAAGATGAAATATATAACTACTCAAGAGAAGATGCCTTTAACATTCACATATAAAACCAAAATCAAATGAGCAAATACCTATTGTCCAGCTTATTACATTGATTATCTATCAGATTGTATGTATGTATACATATATATCTAAATACATACATACTTATATTTTTATCTTGGATAGCAACTGGAAATGGATAAAAAGTTTTGCACAGAATTTGACAGGAGATGAGTAGATTGGATTACTTTTGGTTATACACTTGACCTGAACATTATATTTTATTTCTATTTCCAAATTCAAAACTTCTTTATCTGACTCCAATCTTTTATCACTCTTTCACTATGCTTTATAACTCCTTGATCATATGCTTCAACCTCATTGTGGACTATATTCCCTCCATTCATTAATTATTTCATAGGCCATAATTCCTGAAATGGTTACCTTCTTTTCCCTTCCAAGTCTTTACCCTTTACTGAAACAACTCAAGGCCAAGCATCTTCAACATACAGCTCTTTTGGCCTCTTGTCCTACTACTGAATGATGAATGATTAAACCACAAACCTGAATTACTCCCACCATTGAACTTCTTTACTCCTATTCATGTGCTGTTGAACTAGAGGAACTCAGAAAACCATGTTGACTGGATCCACTATGAATTTGTTCTCTTGGTCCTAACTGCCGCAAAGGAATCATTCTACTACTCCATAAGTGATTCATGATTCCAGTTTCCACAGCAGTTCCACACCTCCTTTTCTTCTGTTTAGTATGACTCCAACAGCCCTCTCCCTCTCTTTCAACAAAGGACCTAAACATGTATTTCATTGAAATATTTGTGGCCATTAACTGATTATGTCATCTTCTCCCTTTTTCCTCATCTTGGATCACTCAAATATAAACCACACCACCCACTACTTCTTCCATTAGCCCAGTATCAGAAGAAGAGATGGTCCTTCTCCTTGTAAACCTTCTACATTTCTACCACCTATCTTGATCTCATTCCCTCCCCATTTCTCCAACAAATTGTCTCCACTGTCAACCTTGCTTTCTCTTATTTTCATTCACTCTCTTCAAACCTTTTGCAATCCAGCTTCTACCCTATCATTTATCTAAAATGCCAACAGAGATGATCTCTTAATTGCCACACCTATTCATCTTTTTCTGTTCTCATCCTGGCCCTGATATAGCATTTGACAATGCTGATCACTTTCTCCTGGATTTTCTCTCCTCTCTGGGTTTTGATCAATTGTAGTATTAATAGGGAGATAGAGTCATGAAGATTTGTACAACTGCTTTGCAGTGATAGCACTTAAAAGATGAATTTTAATAAAATTTTACTTCCTACACTTAAATCTTAATTTGATTCCCCATTTTTGTATGCAAGT
The DNA here is from genome assembly GCF_016433145.1 of Gracilinanus agilis. NCBI lineage: Eukaryota > Metazoa > Chordata > Mammalia > Didelphimorphia > Didelphidae > Gracilinanus > Gracilinanus agilis. The sequence continues at coordinate 120,102,031 of NC_058131.1, read as the reverse complement.
GGCTCTGTATTCCAGAAGGTTATACGGCCAAAGCATAAGTTCAGTAGCTATTATCGAAGCTGGAAAGACCTCAAGTCTTATGAAGAGATTTGTCTCTCTTACCCAAGGAACAGGTTAGCTTAACATGGAGAAGATTCTCACCAGCTTAGCCAGTGAGTGATGGAATTTTCATCTATTGTAATCTATGAAATATGTAGGGAGATATAAATAAATAAACATTATGTATATACATACATGTATGTGTGTATACATATATGTAAATAGATTACCCACAGCAAAGATATCATAGAAGTTTCAACAGATAAAGATACACAATTTTTGGTTTATATATTAGTGGAATGATGATATAAGGTAGAGGTGAGAGTTGTAGTTGTAAAAGTTTAAGCATCCATAAGCTAATTAGCACAAGTAGCAAATTTAATGAAGTCAGTATTCTCTTTCAATCTTCTAATATAAATCATTACATTCCCAGGACTGTTATCTCTAAGACAATATTGAGTGGAAAAGCAAATTTTGACTGTGTGACAGGCATAGTATCATAGATTAGGCTAGAAGGGACCATAATAGATAAGGAGGTTCAGAGAAATTAAATGACTAGGCCAAAGTCCCATGGGAAGAAATTGTTTACCCTTTGTCTTAGGGGTTGTTATATCTGAGAATACACAAGTATTAGTCAGCAAGGGGACCTCCTTCAACCTCCTTTTTTCTCTCTTCTCCAATTCTTGCTAGCCTTTATTTTTACCTAAAATAAGAAATAGGTGAGATAGGCAGCATGGTGGATAGAGTACTAGACTTGGAGTCAAAAAGACTCATCTCACTTATTCAAAGTTTCAGATACTTACTAGCTATGTGATTCCGGGCAAGTAATTTAATCCAATTTCCCTCAGATTTCTCATCGGTAAAATAAATTGGAGAAAAAATGGCAAGTCACTCTAGTATCTTTGCCAAGAAAATCCCAAATGGAATAATGAAGTCAGACATGACTGAAATGTCTGAACAATGACAACCACAAAATAAGTAGTGATATGTTAGTTCAGTAGAAACTTGTTAAGTCTTAGTGAAAAATGCTATATAGAGATGTGGTTAATAGTTCAGTTTCTATCAGTTATAGTATTTAGTTAATAAAGTCTTGAGTGTACATATAAGATTGGGGGGATGAAATAGTACTTATTAAATTTACTTTGATACTATTTATTCCTTTAGCAAATATTTAAGTGACTTCCACTCTATGGTGTGATGGTGTAATATCTAAAAAGCTCAGGAAGACATTAATGTAGGAAAATATTGATTTGATTCAATTGACCATTTGACTAGTACAGAGGAAAATATCACCACAGTTACTAGACTTTTCAAGGTTGAAACATACCACCTGGATTTCTTTTTATACATTATTGCATTTATCTCCTTTCTGTGGATCAACATAATTATAGAAAGATTCATCAATAGTAGACTACATACTAGGTAGTGGATCTTTTGGCCAATAATTGTCATGCCTTATCTCTGTTGGTTATCTCCCACTTTTCCTGAATATAGTTTGTTTGTATATATGTCACTTTCCTCATTAGACTAAGATAATATTTGTAAAGCCCTCAGCACAACTCCTGGCCTATTACAGGTACTTAATATGTACACATTCCCTTTCCTTTTCTTCCTTTCTTTGAGATTATGAACTATCCCTTGAATTTCTTTGTAACCCCAGTGCTTAGTGGTATGAAGCATAGTCACTTAATAAATATTGATTGACTGACAGAACAAAGAAAACACAAAACGTTTTCAGTACTCAGTGATTCCTTTCCTTTTCTGTAGAGATGATGATAGAACAAAGGAACATGGATTAGATGGTGCTAGGGATCACCCAGTATTCAGGCTGTAAATACTAATGGAGAGAGTGGTATGTTCCTTCTGTGAGATTCCCTTTGCAAGGTTAAGTTCTTTCTCACAGAGACAACCCAGAAATGGTCTCTGTTCTGGGACTGATGAATCCTCCTCTTAAAGCTTTGAGTTTATCTTGCATGGAGTGATCATTGGGCATTTTATATCCCACTTGAGGATGGTTGATTGATTTATTTCATATTCACTTGTTCCACACTCTTAGATTTGGTTTTAAAAATGAGAGCTGGTGGATGCTTAACAAGATAGGTGCCCCCAAATTAGCAAATGTATTAGGAAATGGATAAATAAATTGTGGAACTTTAATACAATGGGATATTTTTATTGTAAGATGAAAATCTCAGGGATTTATTTATCTTTTAAAGTTTTGTTATAAGGGATAGCTTTGCTGTTGAGGGAATGGCTGTATTTAGAAATTAATGCAGTGTAAAAACATAAACCAGCATTTTTTTCTTTAAAAAATCTAGAGAGGAAGAGAAAAGAAACAAGTAGAAGAGATACCTAGAACTGAAATGGACAACCCACAAGAGGTATAAGGTCTCTAGTTTCCTTAGAGGGAGCCGACCCAGACACCTGATCCATTATTTACCAATAAGGAATCAAGAGTAGCAGGGAACCACAAGGCCTCAGAAAAAAGAGGAAAGAAAAGACAACCCAAGTGATAACAATAGATAGAAGCACTGATAAAGCAATTACCAAAATTAGGAGGCCATTTGTCTCTTGCATGACATCTTTTATAACATGAAAGCTTTCCATTGCTCCTCAAGGAAGCTATGATTTTAATTCTTCAGACTGTGGTATTGTATGACTTGAAGTCTTATGGCATTACTGAAAGAATATTTATGTTAGCATTATATGCCTTTGTTTCACAGTGAAACTTAGGGTCATTACATCACTACACAGTTATCCAGAGTTAATCCAACCTGCTTTCCTTTCAGTTTTGTTATGGGCTTAACTCATTGTTCATTCAAGTGTCTATCTGAGATTTATGTACTGAAGAATGAGTTCAAGGATTTGTCCATTCAAGGGCATATCATAGTCTGGACAATAGGCATTCTTAATCTACTTGTTTTTTTTTCTATTCTTCTCAGTATGGATAATTAAGCCAAACTCTCTCTTTAATTATGTCTTATTTGAGACAAAATGATATAATCAGCACAACAGTTACTGAACAAACGATAACATCTGGAATTCTTCACCATCTATAAGGAATCTTCCATGTGGCCTTTGGTCTAAAAATCCTCTATAACCATGGAAAACTCTTTTGGCCAATGCATTGTTTATTACCTTGTATTATATTAGTAATTAGAGAGTCAGTGAACAAAACTATTTCTCTTTTTTTTTCATGGAACCTTCTTGGGTTTTCATGTGTTGGAAGAAAGCATTGAAAGTGGTAGTCTACTTTATGGACTATAAATTCTCTGAAGACAGGGATTATTTAATTTTTGTTTGTATTTTCAACATCTAGCACAATTCCTTAAATAAAATGTTGAATGAATTAATCAAATGATTTTTATAGTTAAAAAATCATTTTGGTATCTTGTATTGTCTGCTCCTTTCATTCATCTGTATGATTGGGAAGTTGTCTGCTATAGAATATTATGAGTGATCTTCTCATCACTCCACTTCGAGGAAGCACTTATTAAGACTGTAGGTTATTCTCATAACATTTTTTGTAGAGTTGGCAAATGAGTATATGGGTTGGTAGTTATTTTCTTATAAGAAAGTCCATTTTTCCCCAAGCATTTGATATTTTTTCCTCTTTAGGATACCTAGAGAATTGATCTCTTGAGACTAAAAACTCCAGCATGGACCTCTTTTGAGTATTCTTGGTTTAGAATCTAAACTTTAGAACATCTCTAGTTTTCTTACAGCTATTTCTACTTCCTCATAAAACAAAGCAGGGACTATAATATTAAAATCCAAATGTCACTAATAGAGAAAATAATTCATTATAGAAACTTCTAGACATCTTATTTTTAATATTGAAGTCCCTCATTATGTCACCAGAAAGATCTTAAGATATAATTCTAGGGCAATTCTTTTCAGAGCTTCCCATTTGTTCTTCCAAAATGTGTTGCCCGCTCCTTTGGAGCAAATGCCAGCTTTGAATGTAATTTTTAAAAAACCAACTTATCTTTATCAGAAGACAGAATCCATTATAAAAGTAAGTATAGACCCCCAAAAAGACTTAAAGAGAACAGGATTTCTGGAAGGTAAGAAATACCCGGCATCATTGAGGAAATAAAGGGAGAATAAGGAGAGTGGGTTAAATTTGCCATGTCCAAGTAATGTCATGTCAGACACATCAGGCAAATTGCAAATTCTGTCTAGGAAGATCACTCCTTAAGCATTTTAATAAGAGAAAGAAGGATTCAGTTACACATAATTTTATTCAATTTGGAGTAGCACTGTCCTTTACTTGCAATTGGCTTGTGGCTATTGGCTTGTGGCTACTGGGGATCTGGAGCTTGGACAACTTTCCTCTTCAGGGAACTTGGAAGTTTTCAGGGTTTGTGGATGACATCTCTCATGATTCTTTAGTCCCTTTTCTTGGAGGGAAAACCTATCTTCCTCTTAAACTCTTTACCAATAAGAGACTACAATCCCTTCATCCCCCTCAATTTAGTTTCCTTCTTAAATATCCATGGGATGATTTGGTTTAGTTGGCTCTCTCATCAAATTTTTTGTAATCTTAGTTTTTCTGTCAGCTGCTTCTCATTGCTTTATTAGACAATATTGATCATTGTTGTCCTCAGTAAGATTTTTAAAATTATGTTCATATTCTAAAGTTATGTTACTCTTGACTGCCATATATCTTCATCTGTCTTATTAATCTTTATATTTTTCCCTTACAGTCTGTGACCAAAGCGGGTGGGAGTCTTGAGTTCTGGGGGACTACACGTGTGAGGTTCATGGAGAAAATAGGACTCATCAAAATGGTAGAAAATCCAGTGGAGGGAAATGAGTTTGGGTGAAGGAAGAGGGCTTGATTTTTCTGGCTGTGTACTATATTTGGATCACTAGTCCAAGACCGATTGAGTGCTGATTGAAGCAGAAAGAACAGCAGAGATGTTTGTCCTTTGTCGGAAGCCCTGAGGTGGTTATGTTAGAGACTGGAGCCGAACCAGAGTCTGACTTGTCTCTGGCACAGATCTACTACTTACTACCAACACCATCACCACCCCTACCTCCCTACTTTCAGATAGAATGTCCATAGAAACAGCAGCAGAATTGGCCTGAAGTTTCCACTGCTACAAAATCTGATCTCTCCCAAAGGCTTACCTTGATGTTAATTCCAAGACCAGTTCAAAGAATTAATGGTGATGTAAGAGGCAACTGGCTGAAAATAGGACTTGGGCAATTTCTAGCTGCTAAAGCAAAGAGAGACTTTGCCTTCGAACCTCAAGGGTGTAAAGAGGCAAAAAGTGTGATGGAGGAGAAGTCAAGTTAAGAAGCCCAGGCTCCCCTGAAGTAATCAAAAAGCAATCTACAGAGGGAGAAACTAAGACTTGCTTATGCATTTTTGAAAACATAATCTGTTGCTAGAGATCTAGCATTAAATTTCCTAGAGAACAGTTTTCTCCAAGAATTTTCCCCAAGAACAATATAGGAGGATAACAGAGTGGTGAGATGGAAAGAGCCCTGAATTAGGAGCTAAATATAACTGACCTAGCTCTAGGGCTGAGTCTGCTACTAGTTCCCCCCAGCAAGCTTGAAAAAACATCGCTTCCCTTCTTTGTCTTGGGCCTTGCTGCTTCATCTCTAAAATGAGTTAAGTAGGTTTGGAAGATTGCTAAAATCCCTCTTACAACCAATAGTCTATGATTTTACCTTTTAAAATAACTAATTAAAAAAAATCTCAGAGTATTAAAATTTAAAACATTTTCAGAGTTAGCTACTTCCTTGTTCAGTGATTTGCTCCAGGGGTCTACCATTTCAGCAAGAACCCAACCCAATCCCTTGCACAGTGCCTTGGAATCTCTCTCAGATTCCTCACTAAAAGAGCTCTTCCTCCCCTTCACAGCTTGCCTGTTTCTGTTGTCATCTCCCATTACTATTAATTACATTCATACATACATAATGCAATATAGATATTAATTACATGTATACATAATACATATTACATTCTACTATTAGAATGTAAGTTCTGTGAGGGTAGAGATGATCTTCTTTACTTATATTTGTAACTCCCGCATTTAACAGCATGTGTGACCCATAATAAGAACTTAATAAATTATCTATCTTTACTTAGAATTCATTCTATTGATGATGGATATGGCTAAAAGCCACATACTATATATATATGTATATATATATATATATATTTTTTTTTTTAACCCTTAACTTCTGTATATTGGCTCTTAGGTGGAAGATTGGTAAGGGTGGGCAATGGGGGTCAAGTGACTTGCCCAGGGTCACACAGCTGGGAAGTGTCTGAGGCCGGATTTGAACCTAGGACCTCCTGTCTCTAGGCCTGGCTCTCAATCCACTGAGCTACCCAGCTGCCCCCACCACGTACTGTATTGATTTAAAAACATTAAAGCTCATTTCTTATATGCCAACTTAACATGTATGAATATTAAAAGGAAAACATTTAAAGGTAATTTTTTGTGATTGCCTTTAATCAAATCAGTTCAAAAACCATTTACTAAGAAAGGCAGCACAGTATAGTCTAATGAGCTCTGTATTTTCAGTCAGAGGTCCTGTATTCAAATCCTATTTAAGTACCTCCTATATATAAAAAGTGTGTGAATGGAGTTGCAATTCATGCTCTTATCTCTCTTGGCTATAATTTGCATCAATAACCCTGTCTATGCCTGTAACCCATCTACAATATATGGCTTTAGACTATTGCATGTGGGTCAGAGATATTAGGTGACTTACTTGGCCATGGTCATGCAAATCTTCCTGAGTCGACACTATTCATTATACCTGCTGCTTCCATGTTTGTAGTATGCCAAAGTCAAATGTGTTCTTCTGCTCACCAATGTTTATGAGATTCACATAAGCAGAGCAAAAGAGGTTTTTAGTTCTTTTGTATTAGGGCCAGCTGATTGACATTAGTCTCCCTCTCCAAAATTTCCAAGATTCCACAGCCATCTGGGAAACAGTTGCACACAGGTGCTTCCTTCTCTATTTATCAGTCCTAGCTCACAATGACGATCCTTTCCCTTCCTCCTTAGTTTGGTGACTGGAGCATAGGGGCATATTCAATACCTCATATACTTTTAAGACACTAATAGAAAAGAGACTGACATATTTGGACTGATGAATCAAGAATACTTGTTTGCCACACCTCAGTTAAAAGTCCTCAGCCCCAAAGATTCATTATAATAATCTTCTAAAGCCTGAGAAAAAAATATGGTTTTGTTGGGAAACATCCTAGGCTACTGATTCCAGGATATCCTAAGAAAGGTGACATCTCACAATTGTATAGGAGGCTTCATTTTCCAATAGGAATAGTATCTGCAGAGAAAGCAAGCTTGTAGCAATCTCCCACAGGCATTCAGTGGTCTTTTGTATAAATAGAATTATCCTGAGTCTCACCCAGTTTCAATCTCTATGTATTGTCTGGAATCAATTAGAGATATTTTTCCCATCTTGGGCTGACAACTTCAGACATATATGCAATTTGGGGGAGGGAGGAGAGAAGGTCTGCTGCGCTGTTAACTATTTAAATGTTTAAAGTATTAAAGTTAATTGAGCTTAACATTCAGAGAATTGCAGTGAGGGCACATATCGTGTGGATGGATGGGACAGCCACCTTCAAAGAGTTTAAAAGCATTCAGGAAGAAAAGCTTAATGCCTTTTGGTGCTTAATGCTTTGTGTATGTCACTGCTAATCATTTTTTTTTTGAGTTGATTCACAAAATAATAATAATGATAATAATGAATAGCTCACATTTATGTCACACAGAGCAGTTTATAAAGTATTTTTCTCAGCAATTTAATGAAACAGGAAGTACCAATACTAAGATGCTCAATTTTAGAGATGAAGGAACTGAGGGCAGGAGAAATTTAGTCAGGGCTACTAGATCTACTCCATTGTTTCCTTGGAATGGATCTGTCCCTTGAAATCACATGAGGATCAGACAAGCTAAGTTTAAAGAGTTTCCTCACCACCTTGTCCATAGTGAGAAAAAAAATTTGGTCAAAGCAAGTCCCTGCATAAATATGGTATTAGAGAGGTTGTATTCTATATCAGCAGAAGCAATGTGTTATCATAGTGAGGATACTGGATCTGTGATCAGATAAATTGGGTTAAAATGCCTCCTCTGATCTCTACCTGTATGATCTTTGGGAAAATCACAACCTCTCTGGGCCTTAGTTTTTTCATTCTCAAAAGGATGAGGTTAAATGAACTGGCTTCTTTCAAAGAATATATAGTATATATACATACATATAATATGTTACACATATATATATTTTATATATATTTGACTCTCTAAGATGATCCTTGTCACAATGATGAAATCACAGATTCTTGAAGTATTGAGGAACTTTATTTTTAATGATAATGGCTTTTGTTCAATGATTCATATCACTTGCATTGTGTCTCCATCTTACTAGTAGGAATCAAGAGGAAAATCAGCTTAGAGTTTATACTTCTAAGGCTATCTCATTAGGCTATAAGATTCTTGAGAATAAGGATTCTATTTTGCCCTCTTTTGTATATCCCCAGCACTTAGGAGAGTACCCAACAGTAGACAATAAATGCATGTTGAATTAATTTATAGGAAGTTACCTTTAGTTGTTGTCATGAGCTACTTGAATTATTTTATATTTGCTTATCTGTGTTTACCATGTATTCTTCCCAGTCCTAAAATGAGCGCTCCTTGAGGCAGGGACTGGTTTTATTTTGTTTTGGGATCTCCAACACCTTCCAGAGTGTCTTTCACAAAACTGGGGATTGCTAAGTGTTTGTTGAATTGAAGGCAATATGGACTAGTTACTTCAATACTCAAAAGAGTTGTCACTTATTTAATACAGAGACTCCCCTCTACGTACCATAACTTATTTATACCATAGTAGATAGTCTTGTGTTATTTAGAGGAAAAATGTAAAAAAAAAAAGGTAACTTTGTGACCACCCTCCTAGTGATGATGATGATGATGATCAACAAGGATGGCTAAGAGATCAACAATAGGCAATTACCTTTGGATTTGTCAGATATAACCAAGAGTTGCTTTCTTCCTGATGGATGCAGATAAAGTCTATACACTGAATCACAATTCTTCTTTTGGACAACACAACCAATAAAATGTGTTGGAATCAGACTATGTTTACTGACAGAACTGTTACCCATAATTTCCCAGGCATATTAAGGAGTTATTAAAAATAATCTTAAGAATAGTTTTGAAACTAAATATCACAGAGAAAATATTCATAATCTCTAAATGATCTGTAATAAAAATCCTTCAAAATATGAAGATCTGGACATGTAGATCAAAATCACATTAGAGTAGTAGAAAGTATTTATCAACTTTGAAGTATATTTCATTCTACTGGAATAGTACTGTGGATATTTTTGGTGAGTTTTGTATAGTTAGAAATATCTTGAACCCCCCAGATTGGTTTTTTGTCAACCTAGCAATCATCGATTTTGTTCTCTTTTCCTTTTATCCACAAATTATTGCAATTTTCAAGTTGATTATGTTTTCATGATCCACTGGGGAGACAGGTCTCCCAAAGGATCACAGTGGGGTATGTATAAATGGAGATTTTGAACCTTTGGACTTTATCCTCCAGAAGTCCCTCATTATTTCCCCAAATTCCCTTTAATATCTCCTGTGCCTCCATGTTTGTGTGGTCATGCTATTGTTTTATAAGTTCTGTAGCTCCTCCCTCTCCCTCTCTTCTTTTGCGAGCAGGCTGGGTGGTTTAGGTACATCTTTACAGTATGCATATATTCTTACCTCAAATTCCAATGTTTTTATTCAACTACATAGAGTAGCTATTTTATCCACCAATTCTTTTTTTTTTTTTTTAACCCTTACCTTCTGTCTTGGAGCCAAAACTGTGTATTGGCTCCAAGGCAGAAGAGTGGTAAGGGTAGGCAATGGGGGTCAAGTGACTTGCCCAGGGTCACACAGCTGGGACACGTCTGAGGTCAGATTTGAACCTAGGACCTCCCATCTCTAGGCCTGGCTCTCAATCCACTGAGCTACTCAGCTGCCCCCTTATCCACCAATTCTTATACCGTCAAGTCTCAAGGAATAATAGCATTTAAGAATGAATTTGATCCCTTTGGGAAAAGAAGATAAGAAGCACAAGATAATAAGAGATTATTACATTTATATAGCACTTTAAGGTTTGCAAAATAATTTACATATGGAATGTCTTTTGATCCTCACACCAAGTTTGTTTGGTAGGTGCTATTAAATGAAGACTGAGAGAGGTTAAATGATTTATCTAGGGTCACTAAGCTATTAAATGTCTGAAGTAGGATCTGAACTTGAGTCTTTATCTGTTTCATAGTTTTAAAAATAATAAGACACATTCTCTATCACTAGTTCATATTCAAAGCTTTTCCAATTTTATAAAACCTATTGGTGTTCATACTCCACTGTTTTACCTTTGGAGAACCAGGGATCATCTCCAGACTACAATGAGATATTAGGTGTGGTTGGGCTTCAGTTGAGGGAGGGTTATTTAGGTTTTAAAAATGGATATATTTTATTCCAATCTCTGTACTATAGCTTTGTACAGCACATAAAATTATATATGCCTCTATAAAAGCACACATATACATTCATACACACATGTACATGCTCATATACAACACAATCTGTATATCATATTACACATGTAATAACTTGATGAAACTCATGTGTAGATGTATTTATATGTATACGTTGTACATATGCATTTGTGTCATGTTTTATACATGCACATGTAGGCATGTCATTTTCCTCCTTCCCCCAGGGATACACGATCTAGACAGATCCTAGGGAAGATAATTTCCCCCAGATTCATGAGTTTCTAGCAATAAAATTTCCTTCTTGATTAAATAAGCAAAAATACAAGAAAACATGCTCACTAGTACAGCTTTAGAGTGGAAAGTCATAGAAAATAGGTGATGGTCAGCTCGCGTTTTTGTTTTTCGGGAGACAGATATTATCTTTTCCTATAATACTCCATACCTGATACTTAGTTACCTATCAATCAAAATATCTCTGGGCTTTGATCTGAGAAAAGTGAACTTCGGTGTCACAGTATTTGTGATTATCCTTTTAGGAGGCAAATGATCATGTAGAAAAACCTTATTCGTCCATCCTGAATTCAGATACTTTGGCTATGCAAACACACCCAAATATCTATAGGTTAAAAAAATGCTTCTGATCAGCAACAAGAATAATAATATAGTGCCTTCAAGCTAGCATAGTGCCATCTTCACAACAATGCTATGAGGTGGATGATAGTTTCAAAGTTGGAAAGGATCTTTAAAAGTTGTCTGGTTCATCCATCTCATTTTGAAGATCAGAAAACTGAATCCCAGAGAAGTGAAATTATTTGTCCAAGTACAATTAAAGGCATAACATTCAGAAAATTAGGGAAAGAGCTAGGATTTGAACACAGGACTGCCTCCAATGTAAGGATTTACATATCAGAAATTTGCAATGCTACCAGGGCTTTGATCTATCCCTTTGTCTATTATCTAGATTTAAGAAATTAAACATGATAGTTTGTAGGTTCTTTTTGAGAGAGAGAGAGAGAGAGAGACAGACAGACAGACAGACAGACAGACAGACAGACAGACAGAATCTGGTTGTTAAACATTTATCAGATTTATCAGCACAACTCTAGATATAGATTTTCTTACACATTTTTTTGCAAACATGGAAGCTGAAACTCTGATTTGCCATTGATGGCATAATGAATACATAAATATGGCAGTATTTGAATCCAGGTACCCTTAGTTCAAGTTTATTTCTCTCTCTGTTACTCTAAACTTTCTCTTATAACTGTCAAAACTTATTTACAAGACCCTGGGTTCTTTAATCATTGAGATGCCCCTATTTCTATACCCACAGTCTTTGTTTAATCCTATTTTATGGATAATTCAAATAAGTTCCATTATCTGGTTTCTTTTTTTCTTTTTCTTTTTCTTTTTTAAACCCTTACCTTCGTCTTGGAGTCAATACTGTATCCAAAACAGAAGAGTGGTAAGGGATAGGCAATGGAGGTTAAGTGACTTGCCCAGGGCCACACAGTTAGGAAGTGTACATTATCTGGTTTCTAAGCATAGAGGAAATGAGAAATAAGGTAAAAAAGAAATGCATAGGCAGACACATTGACTAAAGCAAGGAGTGACAGCAAATCAGGAAGTAAAAACAATTACAAAAAGTGGAGATCTGGGTAATTCATAGAGGTAAACATTCCCATACATTTCAACAGGTCTAATCAATCAAGAAGTCTTTATTGAGAATTGACTTTATACCAAGCACTGTGCTAGGTCTTGAAGACACAAATACAGAATCAGATAGTTTAAGCTTTCAACTCACTAAAACGAAGCTGGAGAAATACAACATGTTCACAGTTTAAATAGTTGTAGGATAAAAATAAATGGACAGTGATTCAGATGGGGGAAATGAACAACTGAGGGAATCAGGAAAGGCATTCTAGAGGAGGTAGCAGTTGAATTTGCCTGATGTATTTTAATTTAATAATTTATATTTCTAATGATGATCATGAGTCTAATTTTTTAAGCATCAATTTAAAGAGGACTGTGATTTGTTCAGTGAGGGAACTTCTTCCCCTGAAGTAAATTTCAAACTGCCTATAACGTCAAACTCAGAAAAATTTCTGAGGGTCCATGCAATTAAATGACTTGTTCAGAGTCACAGAGCTATTAAGTATCAGAGGTGAATGAGAACCTAGGTTCTACTGATTCCAAATACAGAACCCTCTTCCCTAGGTCATGATCCTTCTCATTTTTTAAAGGCTAAATTATGCTTAGTATACTCTGCTTTATAAATCTGGGATGTATAAAACACATTTCAGAAAGATTGTAATACAAAATGGTTAAAGGAAAGTTTGATAGTTTTAAGTCATATACCCTCACTTATTTGAAAAGCTTTGCTCTCCTGAATGACTCCCTTGTCCCCTAAGGTTTCCCTAGGAACCTTTGTTTTATAAGATTATATTTCATTTGTATATGTTTGTATATATGTTTGTATATTTGTATATATTTCAATTTTTATATATTTCAAAATACCTTCTTAGGAGGATTTCAAGCAATCAGGTTAGCAATAGATTGTACTTTCATATTAATCTTGATTTACAAAGAAAAACTTGAATGTGATAAGACATTTGAAAAGAGTGGCCCATGGCCAACCCAGTTTTATTTTCTGTCCCAAATAACTCCAAATCTGGGTACTGCATACCTTCTTCTGCCCTTGCCTCTCTCTCAGCCTTCATCCAGCTACCTCCTTTTCCCCAACCATATAAAACATTCGTCCTATCCTGCATCCCCCTCCTGTTACCTGGAGGGGAACACCACATGCCTCACCTCATTGGTTATCATTATTATGTCATCCAGATCAATCATTGGGAGCCCATGCAGTTGTAAATGCTGCTTTGATCATTCGTTCCACTTGGTTAATATTGATCAGATCCAGTGCGCCACTAATCTGAAACAGCCCCCTTCTCAAAGCAAGGCATCCTGGTGACCAAACCGAGTGACCACATTGTTTGGTTTTTAAATTATTCCCTTCTCGAGGTTCTGATAACCATGGCAAGGCAGACAGTTCAGAAATCCAGGGGGCCATTTATTGCTGAAGGGGAAAGAAAGAGGTCTCATGGGGACTGATAAGACACATGGCTTTCTCATCATTCCTAACAAATAAATGGATAAAGAGATTCTCCATTCCCTCTAAATAATAAGCAATAATAATGGCATGGTCAAGAGGAATGTTCTGGGAGACATGCATACAGTGGATGCAAATGGTCCCAGGCATACCCATGCTTATTGCTTATGTAGAATGGAAATCAGAAGTGACCTGGGTTCACTTTCTTTTTTTGCCATTCAATGATAAGTTGTGTGACCATAGGAAGATCTATTGACCTCTATGAGCCTCAGTTTCCTTATCTGCAAAAATGGACTTGATCACTATTCTTTCTATGACACCACAATCTCTGAGATGCTCTCTTACCCTATGTTACAGGCTCTGGAATAAGATCACCTCTTTAATTGTTGCATTGTTGCTATTTTTGAAATTCTGGATCCCAACAGCTCTATGAAGCTGGATTCAATCTTTTGAATAAGAGTTTTCCTGCTAAGTGCTCCTTTTCATGAGGAGAATTTTTCCCCAAGGCAATTGCAGTATGGTTTTTCTGGTCCAATGGATTTGTTCTACCTACCTCAGGGTTGTAGAGAGAGACATATGAGAAAATGTGTGTAAAGTGCCTTATAACTGGATCATGTGATATAAAGACCAGCTTTCTCCAAAGTTGCTGGAGAGAATCTCTTTTAGAACTCAACATATCTAGCCATAATAAAAGGAATAACTAATATTTTATAGGGCTTCAAATAGGCAATTTGATGTAGTGATCAAAAATCTGCCTTGGGGTAATGATGATCAAGTGAACATGGTGTTCAAGTCCTGACATTCATACGTGCTAGCTATGGAGCTGTGGGTAATTTACTTAATTTCTCCCTAATCTAGGTCAATAGTTTTCAATTTCTTTGGTCTCAGGAGAACCTAATACATGCTTTAAAAATTATTGAAGACTGCTCCCTTCCAAGAGTTTTCATTTATGGGAATGATAGCTATCAATATTTACTGAATTAGAAATTTAAAAGACAGTATTATTATGAAAATAGTTTTGACCTTGCAGATTCCATGAAAGGATCCTGGGAAACACCCAGAAGTCCTTGGATCCCTTTGATAATTGCTGTTCAAAGCAGTTCTTTAAGTTGTAGAAAAGTTGCTGACCCATATAAGTATAGATAATTCCCACAACAGAATTTCCCTTTACTGATGAAATCACAGGTCTGAAGCAAACTAATAAAAAAATATGTTAGATATATCATTTGATCCTCACAAAGTGAGTGCTACAGGTAATTAAACTGGGTTTCAGAGAGATTAAATGATAGTAATTTAAATGGCACAGGCAGGATTTGAATGCTGTTCTCTCCTTACTCCTCACATTTTAAAGTCTTTCACTAATACTCTGGCTCTAGGAAAAATGGTGAGGTAAATGGATGTCTTTAGCATCTAGTTCTCATCTCCTTTGGTTTCTTTTCCCCTGACACTATTCCCTTACTCAGTTAGTCAAAACCTTCCTTTGGCTTTACAGTCACAGAGGAAAAGATCTAATCTCAATGCAGTGTTCTCAGTTTTTTTTTAGGGGACAATATAGGAAAGACATATTATGATTCCTTTTGCAAAACTAGTTTTCTGTTATTCTTACTTAAGAATTCCATGCAATGAATCTATCCTCGAATTCAATGCCTATAATAAGTTGATTTCTCAGATGAATTTTTATCATTTTACAAATACTGAGATCTGTAAAACTCAATGTACTTCTTCTTTTACCTTACTTGTCAGGAAATATAGAAATAAAATAAGTGTATAAGTATAGTAACTAACAAAACCATGACAGATACCTTTTATTTAATATCTCTTTCTCCATTCCTTTTAACCGATTTTAGTTGGATATTTGTTTTCAGATTTGCTTTTGAGTTTGAATCTATTAACAATATTAATTCTTTTTGAAAGTAGATGGAGTTGACACCTAAAAAATAAACCAAGTCATAGTATTATTGTTTTTTAAACCCATATCATCTGTCTTAAAAATCAATACTATGTACTGTTTCGAGGCCAAAGAGCAGTAAAGGCTAGGCAATAGGGATTAAGTAACTTGTCCAAGGTCACACAACTAAGAAATTTCTGATCTAGATTTGAACCCATAACCTCTTGTATCTAGGTCTAGCTCCCATTGTAGTATTGTTAAGGACTGATAGTCACATAGTAATATTGTTACCTACTGATAATAGCTTAATATATTTGCCTTCTATAGACATAGTTTACATTTTTAAAGAGAAAGCTAAGAGAAGGCAATGCTTTAAACTAGTTGTAGTGAACCTTTTAGAGATCACATGCCTGAACTCCACTTTCAAGCTTCCTGGGAGCCCCCGGTGTTACCCACATTGGGCTGCTGGGTGGAGGGGCAGGGCATGGGAACATTGTCCCCAGGTGGAGAGGAGGAATGGAGCAGCCTCCTCTGGCACGCTGGGGCACACGTGCCACATCTTCGCAAACATGGCTTTAAATCAAAGAAATGACTTTTTAATAATGAGTTTTCTGATACTATAATATGATGGTGGTAGGGGATCTTAAGGCAGATAACTGACTCAGAAAGAAGCCTTTGTGTCATGTTACCTAGTCTGCCAAGGTGAAGATTTAAATTTGTCTTAGATATATCCACATCCCTCTGAAGAAGAAGTATTGCATTCTGGAGAGCAGGCTTGTTTTGTCTTCAGGAAGAAATGAATTTAAATCCTAACTGTTGCTAACTGTAATACCATAGCCAAATTACTAATCCTCTCTGATGATTTCTCTAAAACATAAATAATACCCATTTTGAATCACTGTGAAAGGCTTAAATGAAAAAAGAGTTTGAAACTTAATGGTATGTGAAACACTTTGCAAACATACATAATATCAGTTATTATTACTCTTTGTATATATTTCACTTATATCACCACTATGGACATATCACTCATATGCCACCAGTGAAGGATTATTTGGGGGGAGGACGATGGAAAGATCCTTTTATTAATTTACCAAAGCATGTGCTTCTCAGTAGCATCTCTCTTTTTTTTTTAATTTAATTTTTTAAACCTTTACCTTCTGTTTTTAGAATCAATACTATATATCAGTTCTAATGCAGAAGAGTTGTAGGAGCTAGGCAATGGGAGCTAAGTGATTTGCCCAGGATCACACATCTAGGAAGTGTCTGAGACCAGATTTGAACCTAGAATCTCCTGTATCTAGACCTGGCTTTCATTCTCCTGAATCACCTAGCTGCCCCCAGCATATCTCTTTTAGGACTCCACTTTGAGAATTTATTTCCTCTTAATTCTAAAGTCTATGTTTTAGCTTTCAGCTGGAGCATTGTAGAGATAAAGGAGATGATTAGAATGAACTCTTATTTTTTGTTTAAGGAAGAAATGTAAGCTTTCTAAAGCCACTTCTATTATCCTTTATGTAAAAGGAGGAAAGGATAAAAGTCCATATGATTTGAGTGAGAGAATCATCTCTTCCTCCTATCACATCCCTATTCTACCTCAGAAGCTTCAATGTGAAGGAATAACCTTGTTCAAGCATGCTTTTTGATTTAAAGAAAAAAAATATGGATTTTTTTCCAGTAAAGCGGAATACGTTTTAATCTAGTAATTGAATTTAGTTCTATTTAGTCTGGTTTGATGGGGGTAGATCTATCGTTGTGGGGGAAGAATTGACATAGTTTAATACTTAACAGATGGATAGAACACAAAAAGTTAAAAAGATAAGAATATCAAGGAGGTTATAGGCAGTTGTGAGCCTATGGGAATATGGCTCTTTTTTCCCCAAATGTTAGCATTAAGCTCATTATTGTGCCCCTATTTCTGAAGTAAATAAAATGTTCAATGGATTTCCTACTAATTCTCAAAGTGGGTACTGGTACAGGCTTTGCCCTAACTAGTTAGGAAACCATTTATAAGTCACATTGCCTCACTTCTATGGGTTTTAGCTTCTTTACCTATAAAATGAGATGCTTAGAATTTTATAGAACTTTTCTTCTTTTGAAAAATTTTCCTCCAATTAATAAGCTTCTGAGAGCTGATTGTTAAATTTTCATCCTGAGCATTTACATCTTGGAAATTACTACACATAAGGACTTGATTTATCATTTTGTTGATTGTCTAGACTTAAGAAAGTGATGGAGAAAATGTCTATAATGCAGATTAAACTTAAAAACATGTTAGGCACAAACATTCCCCCCTGGAGACTTAATAAACATTTATCAGAATAGCCTTGCCTCAGAGTTTATCTAGCCCAACTTTATCATTTTATAGATAAGGAAATTGAGATCCAGGAGGGCTAGCTGATTGGCCCAAACTCTCACTGGTAGTATTCATGCCTTTACAATTTATCAACACCAGTGAGAAAAATGGATTATAAATAGGATACTTGATTTAAAGATGGAAGCCAAGCAAAATGTCTTGGGACATATAAGTACAGGGACATATAAGTGTTTGCTAAATTGAATGAGGAAATGGCAACACTCAAATATCAGTTAGGGAACTTGTCTGAGAATACCATTCCATCTCCAAAAAGAATTGGTTTCTCCCCTGCTTGTGTGCTGACTCCAACCCATTACCAGTTCTTGAACTGCATTTTCACAGGGTAAAGGACTATTTAAATGGGAGTATCTAAAAACTTAGGCACTTATCAATTCTCAGTAAGAAACATTCATTTTGATTTTGTTCAACCATAGACGATAAACTAAATGGCTTTTGATATTTTGATGCCATGATGGAATTGCATATTGTGACCCATCTAACCTGACTTTTCATCCTCTGTATTTTTGACCATCTCTTCCATGGGCTGCAACTTATAGGTCAAGTAGGCAAGTAGTATCAAACTCAAATAAAAACAGATTCATCTGGACCATATATTAACTTAGAAAACCACAAATTAACATTATCGATGCTGTATTTTATTTTTTATTTTGTTTCACATTGCTCAATTACATTTTAATCTAATACCCGGCTATACTCTAGAATTTTGTTTCAGGGCAGCAGGTTTGGAGTTTGCCACCACTGATCTCTCAGGATAAAAACCCAAGGCAGAGAGATATAGTATAAGTAGTAAAGGACAATCAGATTTCAAACCTAGATCTTCTGACTTAAAATATCAAACACTTTCACTATTACATTGACATGTCAGCCTATTGTAATCTCTTTGAATCTTAATCACCAAACATTCATTAAGCACTTACTGTGTGATAGGCACTGTATTATGTACTGGAGATCAATCTGGGACAAAAAATTCAATAAATGAAACAACCCCATAGTTGCATGAAGTTTATATTCTTATGGGGGAGAAAATAGACATTCATAAGTATAAACAGAATGAATATAAAGAGTATAAGTGCAAATGAGTAAAACAATTTAAACAAAAGGCAAATTTGTTGCAGTTGAAGGGATAAGGAAAGGCTTCAAGGAAAAGGTGGTTTTTGTGCATCTTGAAGAGAGCGATTGGAGGTGGATGTGAGGAGGAGATTCATTTTAGATATAGAGGACAGATAGTTCAGAGGTATAGAGATGGGAGTTGGGATGTCATTTGTAAGGGACAGAAAGGAGGCCCATCTGGCTCAGTCTCAGGATGGGAGATAATAGTTGATATTTAGTGAAGCTGGAAACATAGATTAGGGTAAAGTTGTGAAAGAGCTTTAAAAAGCAGATAGCAGATTTTGATTATATTCATAAGTTAGCAGGGAAACATTGGAGTTAATTGAATATGGGTGTAATATGACCAGATATTAATTTATGGAAAACCCCTTTGGCAGCATTGTGTAGAATGGACTGAAGTAGGTAGAGATGCATCAGAAAGTCCAATTAAGAGTCTGTTGCAAAAATCTAGACTCATGCTAATGAGATCCTGAATTAAGATGGCAGCTATGTGAGGAAAAAGAAGGTGTCGTATGGGAGAGACATTGTAGAGATAGAAACAAAATTTGTTAACTGACTGGGTAGGTGTTGTGAGAGAATGAAAAATTGCGGAGAATACTAGCCCAATAATTCTGACGTCCATTTTATTAGGAATCTCTCATGGCTCTATTAATTGCACATTTAATAAGCATGGATTCCTATGCCTTCATCCACATATTTGATTTTTAAAAATCTTCAAGAGATAACAATGACTTAAATTTATATAATACTTTTAAATTATAAAGCACTTGAGATGGAGTTTCTCATCTGATCTTCACAACAACCTAATAAGTAGGTACTATAAATGAGCAATAATATCTCCATTTTATGGGTAAGCACCTGGAAAGTAAGTGGCTAGCCCAGGGTCATACAACAGTGGTGATAGACACTTGAACATAGGCCTTCTGACTCCTAATCTATTCATCAAGTTTCCTTTTCCCTCATGCTGCTTGGGGTCTCCGTATTCAATTCAATAGTCAATTTATGGATATAGTAAACAATGTGTAAGGCTCTGCGATAGGCTTGAGAACTTTGAAAATGAAAAATAGGACAGGTGCTGCCCTTGAGGCATTCAGTAGGGGGGAAAGTCATGTATCAGACAATTATAGGATAGCACATCATGAATTAATTCCCAAGGCAAATCACAGAGGCATAAGTGATTTGAGGAAAGCATTGCTTCTAGAGGGAGAAATTAAGGATCTGAGGTGATGAAAAGTGAGGGGTTTAGATAGGCGGTTCATTCACACAGAAATAATTGTGAGAATGGATGAGATCACGAAGGGAGAGAAGATCAAGGGAAAAGATAAAAGGAGGAACAGACTCTTGGGAATGTCCACATTTAGGTAGCTGGTTGTGGATATCCACAGTTAGGTAGTAAATGGAGCAAGAGGAAGCAGTGAAAAGGATTGAGGAAGAGAAGTCAAAGGAGAACCGAATGGCAGTCATGTTATAGAAACCATGTTACAGAGATAATAGCGAAGAGGACGAATTGTTAGAATATATTCTCAAATGCTGAAAAATGAGCAAGGAGAATAAGGACTTTGAAAAGGCAATTGAATTTAGCAATTAGTAGGTGACTAATTGCCTCCATTAGAGAAGTTTTAGAGTTGTGAAAGGGATGGAAACAAATTTAATAAAGGATTGGTTAGGAAATAGTGATTTCTATAACAGAAGAAACAATAATAGTTCAAGATAATAGTTAATATTTGTATGACTTTTAGTTTTGTAAAGCACTTTGAAAATAGTATAATGTTTGATCATCACAAATACTCTGGATGGGAGATTCTATTATTACCCCCAATTAGAGATGAAAAACCTGAAGCAGACAGAAGTAAATAACTTGCTCAGGGTCATATCACTAATAAGAACTTGAGACTCAGGTTTAACTCAAGAATTCTTGATTATAGGATCTAATCCTCTACCCTTAGCACCATTTACCTGTATACACTCTCTCAGTGAGTGGATGGAAGACAAAGACAAGGCACTGGGAAAGTTTGTGGAGTGTGTGTGTATACAAAATAGTCTGCAACACATTTACAAATGGGCAGTTATTCAAGAGAAACACCATAAAAGTGTCACAAAAAATTCAAATATTCCTGTGAGGGGAAAACCTGTGATCTCATAAACCTAGATATTCCTTGCAGCAATATGAATCACGTTTCATCCATGCCTACCATCTTGTACACTGTTTGATAATGCCTTACTCTAAGTTGGCTATAGGGCCCCACCAATTATAGTGAGACCTTCTTCGATTTCTCCTGAGGTCCTGACCATATCGATTGAGAATTTTACATTTTCCAAAAGGCAAACCATTCCTCTATCCACCCCATTTTCAACATTGGGACCAACTCATTGTCCTGGAATGGACTCTCTTCTTATTTTCTCTTTAAAGAGTTTCTCTCTTAAAGATAAAAATAGTTACCCCATTCTACATAAATCTTGTGCTATTACTAATTGCTAATGCCCTTCCTCTCAAACAAATTTATGTTTGTATTTTGTACATATTTGTAGTTATTAACTTTAAACTTATGTTGTACTTATTTTTGTATGTATTTTCTATCCTTTCCATGAGAATGTAAGCTTATTGTGAGTAGGAATCATTTCATCACTTGTATTTGTATTCTCAGTACATAGAACAAGGTTTGGAATGTTAGGCATTTAATAAAAACTTATTGGTTGATTGTTTTCTTTGACATACAATCAATTTCATTGTTGTGGTACCATTCACTGTTTACTATGTCCTTCTGATTCTTCTCATGAATAAAACATTCATGCCATATAGGCATGAGGTGACTTTATAATCTATAAATCATTACCCACTCTCATTTCTTACTCCTTATCCACATTTTCCAACATATGTTTTCATCCTCACTTATAGGCCTATGTTGGCATTGAAATCATCAAGTATCAATGTATGCTTTGACAAAATTAATTAAATTTGAAAGCTTTTATTGTTTTTAAAGATTTTTTTCTACTTCTTTATCTTCTATAACAGTTATTGGCACACATGATGATATTTCGGCAAAATGAAACAAAATGAAAACTTATGAGTAGTGTTTTGTCAAATGACAAAATATTCTATGAAATGATATTTCTTATTGCCATTGGATTCACAATAAAACTAACTCTATCAACTTGTTTAGTTGTCTCTACAAGGAAAACCTGTAAGCTATTCTTTCATTTAGCTTTAACTTTCTCTTGACTTCAGATTTCATTTACATTAATTACTTGCTAGGATTTAACTTTTATTAGTATATTAATTCATTGGTCATTGGACAAAGATCTCATATTTGGAGTACCAGTATGTAATTTAGTATTTATAGAAAATATTTAAAACTCTATAATTATTAACATCCTGTGCCATTTATTCCCACCACTCATCATTTATGAGTACAGAAACATATGAGAAACACAAAGGACTAAAGTCACTTTGTATTTCCCCTTGTTTCTTGAATTATAATGACCAAAAAGTTCATCACAATGCAGCCAGCTACTGATGATGACCCATTCATACTTAGCTAGTCTGGTCCTTAAAAATAAACACAAGTTTACAGGAAACTTTCCCAACATTATCAAAATGGGTAGAGCTTATTCTCTGCTGGCACAGCATTGGAACCCAACATCACCTCCATGAATCAATGAAGCATCAGAGTAGATAGAAAATTGTATGACCAGAAAAAATGAAATGTATGACTAGAAAAAGATTGATAAAAGGAAAATAATAAATGTTGGAGAGTATGTGAAAAAATTGGGACACTAATATACTGCTGATGTAGCTGAGAATTGATCCAACCATTCTGAAAGGCAATTTAGAATTATGTTCAAAGGGCTTTAAAAGAATGCATACTCTTTGATCCAGCAATACCACCACTAGGTTTGTACTCTAAAGAGATAATAATGAAAAATGTTTGTACAAAAATTTTCATAGCCATGCTCTTTGTGGTGGCAAAAATTTGGAAAATGAGGGGGTATTTGTAGTATATGATGGTGATGGAATACTACTATGCTGTAAGGAATGATGAATTGGAGGATTTCTATATGAACTGGAAGAACCTCCAGTAACTGATGCAGAGTGAAATGAGCAGAACCAAGAGAATATTTATACACAGAAAGTGAAACGTTGTGGAACAATCCAATGTAATGGACTTTGCTACTGCAAGACTATCCCAAGGGACTTATGAGAAAATGCTATCCACATCAAGAGAGAGAACTGTGGGAATAGAAACACAGAAGAAAAATATATGACTTATCATTTGTTTATATGGGCATATGATTTGGGGTTTTGTTTTTAAAAGATTGCTTTATTATAAAAATGAATAATATCAAAATAAGTATAGATGAAAAAAATGTATAACCCAGTAGGGCTTATTGACTCTGGGAGGGGGAAGGGAAGAAGGGAGAGAAAGAAAATGAATCGTGGATACATGGAAAATATTTAAAAATAAAATAAAAGTCATTGATCTTGAAAAAGAAAAAAACCTGATGGTAATATAGCAAGAGAAAGGGATAATGAAGTAATAGCCCATGTGTTCCACTGGTATTTATTCAATGTTGAGAGCTCTAGGAGAAAAGACTCAACATATTGGGCAGAACACTTGTGACATTTATGGGACTCTATGGATAACAGTCCCAGAAGATGGGCAGATATGGATGGATTTGTGAAGTGCCTCATTGGAAGATATATCTCATCAATAAAAGCCCACACAGTACCCAAAGAAGATTAAAGAAAGAGGAAAAGGTCCCTTATGTACAAAAATATTTTTGGCACTCCTTTTTTGTCATGATAAAAGAACTGAACACAGCGAATATTCCTTTATTGAGGAATGACTGAATAAATTATGGTATATGAATGTGACAGTGTAAGTATAGTAAGAATTGAAGAAAAAGATGATTTCAAAAAGACATGGAAAGTCTCCTATGAACTGATGCAGAGTGAATTAATCCAAAAGAACAATTTATATAATCAAATTAATATTATCAAAAATTATTTTGGGGGCAGCTGGGTAGCTCAGTGGATTGAGAGCCAGGCCTAGGGACCGGAGGTCCTAGGTTCAAATCCATCCTCAGACACTTCCCAGCTGTGTGACCCTGGGCAAGTCACTTGACCCCCATTGCCTACCCTTACCACTCTTCCACCTATGAGCCAATACACAGAAGTTAAGTGTTAAAAAAATGATTTTGAGGATTTTTATTTTTGAAGAATAAAATGAAAAAAAAATTATATAATAATATAAATTATATTTATATAATATATATTTATATAATTTATATAAAAATTTATAAAATTTATATAATTCTGTGAAAACAATCAACTTTAAAGTTGGGAGTATGATCAATATAATGACCATTCATGAAGCCATAGGACTCATGACAAAACATGATTTCCATGAAAGAAATATATGTATTGGATTAGGGGCAGACTGAAACAGATATTTTTATATTGAAGTATTGAGATTATCTGTGTTATTGTGAAGGGGAGGCTGTGGTAAGATACTTTGTTGTTGTTCACAAACATTTCTTTTAGTTCTCCCCTCAGAAGGAAAGCCAGGAGTGACTTCGCTTCACCAGGCCAGTATGCATTTTACTTGGAGACTATACATTCATAAAAATCTATTTATAATTAAAAGATATAAGTATAAGGATTAATAATAAGGAAAGCCTTAACACTAACAGGGAACTATATCCACCCACCTTCTACATTTGTCTCACGACAAAGCCTTTGGTTCTTCCAGCTACACTAAATCTGCCTAGCATTTACTAAAAAAAAAATCCCCAAATCCTATCTGACTATAATCTAACTAAAATCTTTATTCAATTAACTTAATTTGATAAAGATATCTCTGAATACATATAGATTCAGTCAGCCAAGATGGCAGCTGCTAACTGACAATAAGGTAACCCTGGTATGGCCCAGAGTCCAGGTAAACAGGCTTCAGTCTTTCTTTCTCCAAATTGTTTTCCAACAAAACAGATCTATCAGCTTCTTCTTAGAGATGACTTCTCTTGTTCAGGAAAGTAGAAAACCTCTTCATATGGTTTTCAGAGTTCTCTCTTCCCTCTCACCAGTACAGAGCAAGGTCTCAGATGTCTGCCTCCACCAACATCCAGAGAGAAAGTCAGTCAGTCAGTGAGAGGACCTCTCCAACTGTCAGAACCTCTTCTCTGTTCCTTCTTCTAAGTTCTGGTCTCATGCTCAACACTCTGCCTTGCCTGCACCCTCAGAGATCTCTTTATCAAATATCTTATTTTAATCAATACTTAATCAATATCCTAAATTCTTCTCTATAGTATACAGGTACTTAGTGAATTTTTGACCAATTATGCATATCTGTTAAAAGAAATTTGTTTCTCTTTTACTTCTCAATGGAGTAGGGAGAAGAAGAAAGAGAAAATAGATTTCTTCTAATTTTTTTTAAACAAAAGTGGGAAGGGATATAAATGTGAACTACTGAATTAATTCTAAGATGAGATCAATTGAACTTTGTTTTATTTTACTATATTACAAGATATTTCTTACAAAGCAATAATAATTCATAAATATTTATAATACAAAAACAAAACACATGAAGAAAACTTAAAAAAATTGAATGTGAGCACCATGAAAAAAGGGACTGGGTTTTTATCTTTCTTTGTAGCTTAGCACCATGCCTGGCATACTAAGTACTTAATGAATGCATATTGAAGAAGAAAAGAAAAATAGTGTTTGAGTGGTTTATATTCCTCCAAAAAGGGATTCTTGTGTTCTTTACAAACAGAATGCTCTAATTCAAATAAGCATGCATGTTTATTCTCTTTAAACAAAAATTATAGACATAGATTTACTTACCATGCAACTGCCAACTGGTTTGCGCATTGTGCCTCAAATTTGGAGGACTGATAATATTTCCTTCCTCATCCTCTCAGTTTTATTAAATAAATATTTATTAAAAGCCTAGATAGGTACTGGGGATAAAGAGACAGAAAATAAGATAATCCCTCTCATCAAGAAGCTTACCTTAAAAAATAAAGCCATATATGGAAGGAGACCGAATTATAAATGTTCTTCAAGTCTTTACTTAAAGACCCTCATTATATTTGGGTTGGGAGGAATAAATAGGTTTTAGATATTTGCACAGATAAATGCAGGATATATAAAATAAATATAAAGTATTTTTGGAAGACATTTACAAGTGGGGAATCAGGAATGTTCTCTGTAGGAGGTGGCACTTAAGAGGAATTAGAGGTTTCAGGAGACCTAGGGAAGAGGGAGAGAAATACAGTTATGGTGGACAGTCAATTAAGCCATCTCAGTAGAGATGAGTGACTAGAGCTCAGGACAAAGGCAAGGGAGAGATATGCAGATTCATAATTCATATGCCTAGAAAAGATCGTTGAACCTATAGGGTCTAATGAGATCACTGAAGAAAGTATAGAGAGAGGAGGGATGGAAGAAAGCCCAAATTTTAAGTGGAATATAATTTGCAGAAATTGGAGTAATATATAACTTGCCTGGAAAGAAAGATTGAAGCCAAACTATAAAGGACTTTAAATGCCAAATATAAGAGTTTGTCTTCTATTTTATTTATTTTTTTAACCCTTACTTTCTGTCAAAGAATAGATACTGAGTATTGGTTCCAAGGTAGAAGAATGGTAAAGGCTAGACAATGAGGAGCAAGTGTCTTGCTGAGGGTCACACAGACAGGGAGTGCCTGAAGCAAGATTTGAACTCAGGACTTCCTTTCTCTGAGCCTAGCTCTCAATCCACTTGGCCACCTATCTTCCTACTGTCTTTTATTTTAAAGACCTTTGAGAATCCCTGAAACATCCAGAACTGAGGTGAAACAAATTCTGAAATAAGCTTTAATAGTTGCAGTTTGACAGCCATATGGATGATAAATTGGTTGTGAGGAGATGCTGGAAGGAGAGGGATCAATTATAACACTATTGCATTAATCTAGGTAACTAGTGATAAGGACCTGAAGTAAGATGTGAATGGAAAGAAGGAAATGGTCAAGAGAGATGCTATGAAGATAGAATGGAAAAGGCTTGAGAACTAATTATTACTAAGCCATGAGTGAGAATAAATAGTTGTGGATGAAGGTTAAATTGAGAAACTGAGTGCTGAAAAAAGTAGTAGTGCCATTGACAAAAACAGGAAAGTTAAAAGATAGGAGGTTTAGAGGTAAAGCAATTAGTTCCATTTTGGACACGTCGTATTTGAGCAACATATGGGATAACCAGATAGAGATGTTTAATAGAAATGAGAGATTGAGGATCAGTAGAATAGAAAGGGTAGAAATGCAGATTCATAATTTATACACATAAAAAAGTAGTTGAACCTATGGGGACCAATGAAATCTTTGGGAAAAAAAGACATAGGAGGAAAGAAAAGAAGTGAGCTCAAACTAGAGCCCTGAGTTATCCCCACAAATGGGATACCATAACACTTTTTTTTAGCTGACTTCATGAGTGATTCTGCCCAAAAAATTTCATCACTTGGTGGATGACTTTTTGGTAACAAGACTACTAAAAATTTCACCAGACTAATCTTTGGACTTCTGACACATAGTCAACTTAATCCTCCCTGAAGTCCTAATATTATGGTAGGATCTCATAGGTTTTGAAAGAAACTTTGGAGGTTGTCTGGTCCAACCAATCCTCTCATCTTACAGATGAGAAAACTGAAGCTGAAACAGATGAAGCAATTTGCCCAACATGAAATAGGCAACATGTGGCACAGCTGGGATTAGAATTTTGGTCTTTTAACTCCAAATCTTGTTTGGGTTTGTGCTCTCCAGTGGCTCAAACCTATGCCATAATGCATCCTGAAAGAAGAGGTTAAGTTAGCGAAAGTTAATACTAAATAATGGATTAAATAATCTAGTTTTTAGACTATTTTTAATAAAACTACAATTCTATTTTAATTTATCAAGGGAAGGAGGATAGTTTGGTTGGTAGAAAGAGTTAATGGCATCCAAAAAAGAACAAATCATTCTCTCTATTCACGTCTAAAAATTAAGCCTCATTGAATGTTTGCCCCTTTTCCATAGAATCCTGTGTCTAATGAAAAAGGATCTGAAAGTGATTGAGGGATGAGGCCTCTTAGGGAAGGCCAGAGATTGGGCTTCTAGCCTAAGCTCCTTTGTAGCCTTCATAGAGTTCTCAGCCACTGATTTCCTCTGGGCCATTTGGTCAGCATTTAAGCTCTCTTCTATGGTTTCTCTATCTGCCAAATGGAGATCTGATCACTTAAATGCTTTACAAGGGTCCTGTAAAGAGAGAGGAATTAGCTAATGTCCCCCAAAGAGTTTGAGGATGTGCAGAGTATTATTATTGTTAGATTGAAAGAGAAGGGTTAGGTTTATGCACACCTTCTGCAGAAACCATTAGATAACTATTTAGGTCAAAAGGACAGTGCATTAGGATAAATAAGTAAGAAATAAGAGAAGGCACTGGACGGGCTGTAGACTATTTGACAGGAACTCCATGCATGCTAGGATGGATTGATTCTCAGGTTACATGTGATTGCCCAAGAAAAATAGATTTCTGGGACAGTTAGAAGAAGGAAGAAAAGAATAGGTAGTTTATTGACTAGACCTGGGTTAAACAACTGAGGTAAGACTGTTTGAACTTTGATAACTCAAAAAAAATCTAATATTTCCTTAAAGAATGAGGTGATCCTTTTTTTCACCTCTGAAGCATAAATCTAATAAAATTTGATATTTAAGCCACATGTTCAAGTATTTACTGAACAACTATTAAGCACTCAACCTTTTTTAGGCTCCATGTGAGATTTTTTTAAAAAATCAGTACAAGGTATGGGGTCCCTCTCCTCAAGGAGTTTATAGTCCATTTGGTTGAGGGACATAAGGCTAAAGCACCTGAAGCTATATAATATATTATTAAGTAATAAATTGTGTAGTACTGATTTTAAGGGCTGAAAAAGATTTTAAAATGAGGGAGGTCATTAGTAGGAGTTTAATGGATGCTGTATACTTAAACTAGGACTTGATGGTTCCCTATCCATCTTAAATGTCATTTCCCCACTCCTTACTTTTTTTCTGTAACCTTTGGCCAGACCTGTAATTTTACCTGCGTAAGTAGCTCTTGGTATGGAAAGTCTCTACAAATACAGATCTGCAACAATTTTATAACCTATGGATTTATGCTTATGGCCACACAGTAATAATAATAATAATTTACAATGTACCAGGTGCTCTACTTTTGAGAAAACTAAGGCAGAGGTTTAATGACTTGCCCAAGGCCACACAACAAATAAGTAGTTCAGTTCAAATTTAAACACATATCTTCTAATTCCAGGCCCAGTGCTCTATTCGCCACACCCTTGATGGCAAACCTATGGTACGTGTGCCAAAAAGAGCATGCAGAACCCTCTCTTTGGGTATACTTGCAGTCATTTTTTTTTATTAGAAAGCCAGAGGGACTCTGGACCCTCCCCTTCTCCATGTACCTGAGGACATTCCCCACTTCACCTATCCCTGTGCCCAATAGGAATGCTTCCTCCCTCCCCTGGCTGGTGTGCAGGGAGTACTTTGGGGGGTGCTCAGTCTTTGGGGGTGGTGGGCACAACTCCGTCTGGGAGGTGGGGTGGAAGGTGGAGCCCAGCACACTGTCTCTAGAAGGTTCGCCATCACTGCACTATGGCCATCTAGCTGCTTCCGTGCATCAGAATATGGATCAGTATGTATAGGAGGCAAAACTTGAATGAATCTGAGTGAGTCTTCCTAACTCCAAAAGTGTTCCTCCATCCACTAGACCACGTCGACTATCAAATTAAAGAATGAAAATTATTTTTTAGATGTAGTCTTGCCCCACAGTTTATCCCTGTCTCTAACAAACTTCTAAGTCATGCCATGGTCCAGAAAACATTTCATAAAATCTGAAATATATGAGTTGTTTTTTAAATTGGCAGTCCATAAGAAGCAATGAGCTATATATTACCTGTTTCTAAGACAGATTATTAAAGGCCATTTAATAATGTAACAGGTAAAGGTACACTGAGATTTGGGTAAAAGATATGAGTTCAGAGTCAGGATTGACTAACCGATATTTGGTTTATATCTTTCTAAGTATAATAAAATTTGGTCCTTAATCTATCACTCTATGAAATCTTTCCTGAGTCCTAACACAGATGTGCATAGAAGGGGAGGGGGGCAAGAAGGTAAATGATAACGAGTCCATATGTCATAGATTCCCTATGCCTTGACTGCATTTTTGGCATTCTGGGCATAGATTGCCAATCTCTATTCAAGAAAACATGTCATAAACTTCCTACAGTTGAGCACATACTAGGTACAATGGAGAGGAAGCATTTCATAGTGAGTAGAGAGGTCAATGTGGCGTCAAGAAAACTTGGGTGCAAATCCTACCTCAGACACTTAATAGAAGTATGACCCTAGGTAAGTCATTTACCCTATTTAAGCTTGTAAAATGGGGACAGTAATAGCACCTATCTGTCATTGTTGTTGTGAGCATCATTTTGTGAAAAGTGCTTTGCAGACAAAATCCCACTTAAATGTCATTTTTATTACTATTATCGCATGAGACCTTTGATGATAGCAGGCTAAAATGGAGGCATGTTTTAGCCACAAATTCTTTTGGTTTTGATTGTGGTTTTATTGCCTTATTAGCTGTCATCATGGCAGAACTGTGAGAAACATTGAACTAGCAGAGATCCATCTCCACTCTATCAGTGTATCTAAATCCTATTAGACTTGAGCTCCTTGAGAGTGATGACTATTTTTACCTTTCACTGTATCTCCAGAGCTTAGCACAGTGCCTGGCACATAGTAGGCATTTACAAAGTGCCTATAGATTTGACTTGACTTGATTGCAATTAATATCATCCCCCCTATCCCCTGCTCTGCCTTTGGGAGAGATTTGGCAAGAGTATGTGAAAACCATCATTTGTATAATAATCTATCACATGAATGAAAAGCATATTTAATCATAGTAACATTTATATAGTGCTTTGAGGTTTACAGGACACTTGACAGATATTGTCTGATTTTATCCTCACCAAAATCCTGGGAGAGAGGTGCTATTATTATGCCCATTTTACTGATGAGATAACTGGGATAGAAAGAAGTTAAGTGGTTTGCATAGTGTCACATAGTCAATAAGGGTCTGAGGGGAGAATTGTACTTGGTTCATTCTTTTGCCAAGATCTGGATTCTATCCACTATGTCACTTCCTACACATGAAAATATGTTTATGCAAGTCTGCATATACATATGTACTTCAACAAGAGTCCCCATCTTCTTAAGGCCAAATAAAGGAAATTTTTATTTATCTGGAATCCAATTACCTGAAAGCTAGGATTATCAGAATTATTGTTTTGCATGAGAAAGAAATTAATGACAAGCAAGCAGAATAATACCAGGCCTTTTTACTTACCCCCTTTCTCTTTGTTTCTCCCCTTCCTCAAAAACACACCAAGTTCCAGAGCATTTTCATAGAGTTCAGATTCATCCTAATCCTGGAATCTTTCACCATCTCTGGTCCATAGACAGTGAAGAAGAGTGTTCATGGTGGTAGTTCTGAAGTGATTTTGGAATGAACAGAGAGAGATTTAATCCTAGTCTACTTAGTTTCTGTGATTTTTATTTATTTGGTTTTCCTTATTTAAAATTTGACCATCCAAAGATAGTATATGAAGATCAGAATATCCAAATAACCAGATTCCATTTTTTCCCAGTCATTGAGAGAGAATGGGAGGTTTACCTTAAGCCCACCATCTTGAATTTTTCATGAGTCCTATTTTTTCCACTCTTTAATGTGGAACCACAATGAACAGAAAACAAAGAAATGGCGGTCAAGTGCTGTAACTTAATTTATCAGCATTTACCAGTCTAGGTCCTTCTAGTCCACTATCCTTCCATCAACAGAAGTTGTAAATGTGGGCAGAGTTTCTATTCTTTATTTTCTTTCTCCTACTCTTCCTCTCTAGTTTTCCCCTCCATTGATCTTTTCTTTCCTTTGCTCCATACCTATTCCAAAACCAGTCCTAAAGTAGACACAAAGAATAGACACTTCTTCCATTTTCCTATGTGTTTCTGTTTGACTCACTCTAGACCAAGAGGCATATATGTCTCTTCATCCAGTTCTCTTAGCATCAGACTATCCAGTTCCCTTTCTCCTTTCCAGGAAGCCTAAAGCCAAGGATGCAGCAGCTGCCAAGCGTGCTACCCAGTGAGTACTATCCTCTCCTGTGCCATGCAAGCAGCAGCCGCTGGCTCTCCATCAGTGAACTGGAGGGTGTGGTTTCTGAGCCTTTCATTTAAAGCATTTCAGTACAATTAATGGGAAGGATAGAATTTGAAGTCCACACATGGCTTTAGATCACATTCCATCCAAGAGGGGAATGGGACTCACAAAACATTTGAGCCGGTCGCTGCCCATGTGTCCAAACACAGAGCATGGAAAATATTGACATGGAGGCAGAGCTAGGTAATTTAGCTCACAGAGGGAGATTGACTAAATTGTGGGGAGAGTTGACTTCTGGAGGGCCAAGTTTTGGGCTTTTTTCCCCTCTTTTGAACCATGCACATTAGCTCTCTGGCTCTGTGCCCAAGAACTAAGAAATAAAAGGCTGAAAAGAGAGCCTAATGTTCTTTGCATGGGCATAAGTTCCTCCCTCCTTTGACATAGGCCCGGGAGCTCCACTGAGGATTAAAGGGTAAGAATCCAGCAAAATAAAAATATTTCTGAAAAGGTTTCAAGGCAGCATTTAAAGGATTTAGTAGGAGTCAAGAAAGTAGGAGGCCTTTTTGGTCTTGGGGGCCCTCCTCCCCAGACTTCAATCTTGCTGCTTTCACATATGGTAAAATCAGAGGAGAATTTTCTTTCCAATCGTAACATCCTCTGGTTAAATCATACGCTTGTATTACTGAGGCACTTCTGTCCAAACATGTTTTCTTAATGAGGCATTATATGTCTATGAAATCAAGCTGCTTTTCCTCAAAAATGAATATTTTACTTTAAAAAAAAATTGAAGTTCAGACTCAGCAAACCCTAATTTTTTGTTGACAGTTTCATTATGCTATTTAGAAAATATCTTGGACTAATTCTTTCAAATAGTCAGTCTCCAACTTACAAAAATCTATGTTCCAAAAGCTCATTTTTTAAAATTGATTGTTTGGAACTCAGGACACATTTTCTGAGCAAAACAAAGGTGTAAAAGATAGTGAGATTTCCAAGCCAGTCTACAAAAGCTAGTTGAACCCAGGATGAAGCTGAATTACCTTTCTTTACTTTGAATAGACTTCGTATATATCCTTGTTACTTTTTCCAGTAGAAGTAAACTCTCGAAGGGCAGGGTCTCCTTTATTTTTGTCTCTGTTATGACTGGTATTTATCAGGGTCTCTGTTTGTTGATTGACCAATTGTTTTTAAATGGGCTACAACAAGAATCCTTAACCTTTTAAGCATTCTACATATCTTGGATATCCTGGTAAAGCCTTTGGACTTTTGGACAGAATAATATTTTTAAATGCATAAAAGATATAGAATTTTTGTCATTGAATTATGCTGAAATAGTTCATGAACTCCAGGTTAAGAATCCCTGGCCTAGAGTTATGCTTTTGAATTTTGGAGTTGAAAGATCCTCAGAGATCATTTCATCCAAGTCCCTCATTTTATAGAGGAAGAAACGGAGGTCCCAGAGAGTTCAATGAAATGACGATAGCTTAAAAATATATTCCATTTTAAGATGCATAAAATGGCTTGCTTGATACTTCCTTGTAAGGTGGATAAGATGACAATAATGATGATTATTATCCTTATTTTACAGATTTCTGTCCAAAGTCACATCACTATTTACCCCCAGCTTCCTCACTATAAGCCTGATATTCAACTTTAACAAGACTAGTGGTTAAGCATATGTATTCATTCATTCAAAAAGTATTTTTTGATTAAGATTTCAATAGTGTTAGAAAACAAACAAAAGAGTTGAAAAAGAAAGAGTATTTGAGGATGAGATTATAAGCAGGAGAGAACCAAGAGGTAAGAATTTTTGTGAAGGAGATTCTAAAGGGAATTTGTTCACTATTTTGAAGACTTTAGAATTTGATAATATTTTCTATTTTTTTCTAACTTCTAATTTCTAATTTTGTAATTGACAATTTTTTCTAATTTTGCTTAAAAATTAATAGCTTTTCTTTTCCTTTGAACAGCTACATCACACAGATCAATTGTGATTGGATCTTTTTTATTTAAATTTATTAGTTCATATGTTACAGTAAGAACTCCCACATTTTCCTCTCCCATTAGAGAAGGCATCATCTGACAAAAAAAAATATATATATATATATCTGTGTATGTGTGTGTGTGTACCTATATATATATATATATATATGTGTGTGTGTGTGTGTGTGTGTGTGTGTGTGTGTAAAACTATACTTTGATTCTTTCTATTAGTTCTTTCTCTGGAGGTGGTTATATATGTCATTCTTCAAAAAATATTTCTGTTTCTATAGATAATGTGTTTTTGTTTCTGTACATTTCACTCTTCATGGCTTCATGTAGGTTTTTGTATTTTTTTAATTAACCTATTTATCACTTCGTAGGGGGAAGTAGTATTCCAACATAATCATATGTCACTACTTGTTTAGCCATTCCCCAATTGATGGGAATCCCTTCTTTGCCACCACAAAGAGAGCTGATATAAACATTTTAGACCATATAGGTACCTTTCCTTTTCCCCTGACCATTTTAGAGAATAAACATCATAGAGGTATTGCTGGGTCAAAAAGCATACACAATCTTATACCTATTTGGGAAAATTCAAAATTGCTCTCCAAAATGGTTGGATCCATTCACAGTTACACCAATAGTTTATTAGTATCCCCATTTTCTCACATCCTCTCCAACACTTGTCATTTTGTCTTTTGGGGGCAGCTGTTTTAAAAAAAAATTCACAAATAGTATGTTAAGAGGAAGGAAGGAGAACAATTTCCCCAAGATGATTGTATGAAAATTAGAAGATGTCAGGGCAGGGAAGAGAGTGTATGTGCCTAGAGAAAGAGACTAAGGTAGAATCTGTGAATGATACCAGACTTTTGGATAACATTAGAAAGTTTCTTATCTGATCAGAAGCCTACAAATTATGTTGTACATGATTATGCACCTCATTTTACAATGAAGGAAATGGGAGCTCTGTGAAGTAAATTATACATCATCTTACCACTGTTAAATGGCTAACAAGAGATCTCAACTAAGGAAAGTCTCCTGCCTCCAGTCCAGAGCTCTTTCTATTGGCTCTCTGAAACTTTGATTATTGAGAAAGAGGATCATAGATTTAGAGCTGGAAGGAACCTTAGAGATCACCTTTACCCCTTCTCCATTTTACAGTTGAGGAAACAGGCTTTTGGACATTAAATGACTTGTCATTTACAAATTTAAGTGGAAGAACTCAAGTCCTATTTTAAGTTCAAAATGCTTTCTGTTTCTTTGTGTTTTTAGGACTTCACTGGAAAGGAAAGAAAGTAGATGTCAGGTCAAGCAAGCAAAGGCCAAAACAGCAGTCCCTGACTTCAAGGATCTCCCATTCTAATGAAGTGAGGTGAGTAGCCTGTATTCCACTTTGGACATGAAAAGTATATGGAAAGTCATTTCAGAGAGAAGGCATTAACATTGCATGGAAGAGAGGGAGGAAAGACAACTACAAAAAGTAAGATTTAAAAGCCAGTGTCTAGGAGGGAGCGCATTTCACCCAGAGGGAGAGCCAGAGAAAAGGCATGGGGACTAGAGATGGAAGGTACTGTTGGTCCTAAAGAAACTTGACGGCTCTCTGGAGATAGTCTGGTCGGCAGTACTCAATCGACCAAGACTAGGCTATCACAAAGTGGATATGCTTACATGATGCCCATGTCAGTAGGATCCACTTACAGTAGTATGAGAACATATTCCTGGATAATTAGAATAGGAGACCCTAGAGGTATCTCTGAGCCTGGCTTACCATTGTGGGATGGGCCAGTCTTCTAGATACCATCTTTAATTGCACCATGTAAGGGAAATCCCAGCCAATTCCTATCCCCTTTCTCTCCCAAACAGATGAAAATTTGTTGATAGCTGCAAATGTAAGGGTGTTGCAAGAAATGTGGTCTAGTAGGAAAAGTCCTTGACTTGAAACTGGAACACCTGAATTATAGTAGTATCTCTGCTACTAACTAGGTAGACATCTGTGGATGACTCATTTAATACCATTTAACTCATTTATAGCCTCAGTTACCATATCTGTAAAATGGGGATAAATCATACTTGTATAGCCTTCCTCACAGAGTTATTGTGAGGATAGAACACCATAAAATAAACTATAAAGAACTATGTCTGACTTATTGCCAGAAGATAATCAAACTTACCTCAATAACCACTTACTGCCTATGATGGGCAGACTTCTTAGGTCACAGGTGACAATGGCCCACAGGAACCAAGGTATCATTTCCAGTTTATACTCAGCCAGAAATGCCAAACTCACCTCCCAGTTGCCCTCCAGTACTGTCTTAATCAGATTAAAATGCAATTGGGGAATGTTTAGTAAAATACATAAAAATACTATATAGTAGATAATATTAATTTGTGGTTTTCTAACTCACTATGTAGCCAACAAGCAACTATTTCCATTTGAGTTTGATACCCCATGGACTACACCAGTGATTCCTAAAGTGGGTGCTAATGCCCCCTGGTGGGTGCTGCAGCAATCCAGGGGAAGTGGTGATGGCCACAGGTGCATTTATCTTTCCTATTAATTGCTATTAAAATTTTAAAAAATTAATTTCCAGGGAGCTAAGTAATATTTTTTTCTGGAAAGGGGGCGGTAGGCCAAAAAAGTTTGGGAACCACTAGACTACACAGACTTAGAACTTTCCAGAAAGTGCCTCTGAAGTTTATTTCCCTAACTATGGAAAAGGCAAGTGAATTCACTCTAGTGATTAGGTAGAATGTTAGACTTAGAAGTCATTGAATCCAGTTGCCTCTTTTTACAGATGAAGAAATTTAGGCAAGAGACATTTAAAGGACTCTCCCAGAGTTATATATTTAGTTCATATCTGAAGCAGAATTTAACCCTAGCTCTTCCTTCAAAAGTTCTCCAGAACATTGCTATGATTTGGATGAGATCAAAATGATGCTTCTCAGCAGAAGCTGGTGAAGGGCTCTTCCGACTCACCCTCCCTTACGTAAACGGGTGGTGCGATCTAATTCCATTAAAGGAATAGCTTGTTTCTATCAATCAGAAGATATCTGTTGAGTTCTTGCTATGAGAATGGCACTATGCAAGGTCCCATGGTGGATAGCAAGAAATATGGCATTGCCATTATTTATATAGTCTCTCCTTGAAACCAACTTGAGAAAATGACACATAAATGTAAATGAATAATAATCAATAACCAATATCAGCTTGCATGTACTAAATTAGCAGAGTAGTGATCTATAGAGGTATGAGGTTCCATAGGTTGGGACAGTTAGGAAGGTTTTCACTGAGGAATCAGGACTTGAATTGAACCTTAAGAGCAGAGAAAAACAAGAAGCTATTTCAGTGGGATTTGGACCCAGTTCTTCCTGACTCCAAGCCAACTATGGTAGGGAAATAATAGAATAAAGTTGGAATGGTAGTCTCTTAGCATATCAGAGCTGGAAGGGAGCTTAATAATCTCATTTCAGAGATGAATAAACTGTGACTTTGATTTAGCCAATATTTATTGCACAACAGAAGCCCTAATCTTCTGAATGCTGGTCCAGCCACTACAGCAATTGGAGCCAGTTTGTGGAAAGCTTTGAACACAAAATATTCAGGCTCAGAAAGATTGCCTTTGGAGGTTAGTTTTGAATTCAGGCCTAAACTGAGTGTACATATCATTCTCTATCTATTGTACCACTTAAATACCTACTACATATTGACTATGTGGCTTTGGGCAATGCAGTGGGTAAATGAGGAGCAAGGAAAAGGAAGGAGAAGAGACAGGTTTGGGCAGTGGAATCACAAAAGCCTTTTAGAGGGATTTTTTAGAAGGACCATTTTGGCACTGATATGCAGAATCATTTGGAAGGGGAGGAAGTAAGAGATGAAGAACAGTTGGAAGGGAGTATTTATTAATAAGAGCCCAAGTTTATTCCTGTTGCAATGAGAATGGGGGAAAAAAGAAAGAATGTGAATGAAAAATAAATAAATGACTTGGCTAATAGGAAATGAAAGAGATGGAGAAACCAGAGATGACAAAGAACTAAGTTCGAGTATCACTAAATTTAAATTCAAGCACAATTAGTATAAATCCAATTTCCACTGTATGCGTGTCAGAACAAGGTATGCCTCCCTCTCCTCCAGACCTCCCATTTGACATATTAGGAAGACCTAGACTCCTGTTGTTACTTTGACTTCACCAAGCAAAGACAGAAAGGATGAGAAGGACTTTGATATATTTGAAGAACAGCAAATCCTTAGGCATAAAGGCATATCTTATCAAGAAATAGAGGCAGAGAAAAATGAATTGTCCAGGGTCTTAGAGGAAGTCAGTCCATGGCAGGTCTTTAGGGCATTCTAATAACCATTTTCATACTTTTTCTACTTTGTGGATAGGACTAGACCTGACATTTTATTGGAGTAGGGAACTCCTGGGCAATGAAAGTTCCTCTGATGATGCATGTTAGAAACTTCTCTGCAATATCACTTGGGACACTGAGGGATACTTGGCCAGGATCACCCAGTCAAAATGTATAAGTGGAAAAAATATATAAGAGATGAGATTTGAACTCAAGTATTCCTGGACAGTTGCCTTGAGGCTGATTCTGAAGCATTCCTATACTGCCTCTCCTATCTACTTTATACAACATTAAAAGAGAGTTAAAATCAAAAATCACCAGTTCCAGTCTATATGGTTAGGGAGGTCTGTGTGTTACTTTAAAAAAAAAAGAATAAAAAAAATCCACACAGGCTGACTTTATCATTTGCATAAGGCCAGAGTGTGCAGTGTGGAGACAGGTTGGTGCCTTGGTAGTTTTTTTTTTTCAGTAGCTTTATAAAAGAAAAGGCTTAAAAAAATTCCACAAGAATAATTATTATTATTCGCACTAAAATCCAAATGTATATTTTTCAGTTCTTTTTATTTACAATATAAAGTGTTTTTCCAAGTAAATCAACAAATATGAGTATTCATGTCACCAAGTGCTGATGATTAAAAATAATTACTTTAATGGTAGCTGGCCCTGTGCCAAACATGATTAGGTTTTGCATTTCAAGCATGATAGTAGATAATTTACATCTCCTTTCACACCAATACCCAACCACTCTTAATGGATTCTATTTTAGATTTTATGAATTAATAGAAATTTAGTGCCCACTTCACTATGTAATAGCCCACCATTTGCTTTAAGATTTCATGGAATTATCTAGAAAAAGAGGGCAGAGTGGCCCTATGCCACATAATTCTTTGAGTTTCTTACCTCAAAAAGCTTAGCTGCCTGGCTTCCACAGGTAATGAATGAGAGTCTGGGACTGCAAGAATCAAAAGCCAAAAGCTCCAAGTTTGTTCACCGTACTGAGGCCTCCTGTATACTAATCTGGAGCCAGTCATTTCCTTGTTAACCTTTGAAATGTTTCTGACTGTAGAGGGGGAAAAAAGCAAAACAAAACAAGGCATCCTCATCCATAAAAGGAATGCTCCCACAATCTCCAAAGCTCCTTTTCTCTACCTTAAAATTCTACACTGTGTCATACATCTACGCTGTGTCAAATACGGTAAAAAATGAAAGAAAGTCCATGTAATTGTTGATAAAGCTAGAGAAAAGGTGAAAGACATTTCCTAGGATTCCAGCTCTTGAGGTGCAGACACATTAAGGAAATGAGGGAATTAGATCCAGCCATAACCCTGGGCCCCTAAGGGCTCTCTTGAATATGGTGCTAGGCTGTAGCTAAATAGAGAAAGCATAAGAGTTAAATAAGTAAAATCACTTCATGCATTTGTAACCCCTGGGCAACCTTTAAAAATATTTCTTGTATGCTCTGTGCTGGTGGCTGTCTGATAACAGAACTAAGAAGACAGGGCTTTTCTGTGCTGATAATGAGATGATGATGATGATGGTAGAGTGTGTGTGTGTGTGTGTGTTGTTTGTCCCAATTACTTGGATGCTGGGGAAATTCATTTCATGGTTAGATATTGTTTTTTCTTTTGCTTTTAATTACCTAATCAGTACCATAAAAGTAAAAGGTTGTTTGCAGGCAGAAGGAACCAAGATGCCATTTTTGTAGGAGGGACCTACCTGTGAAACAAGATATAGTACCTAGAATACCTTTTACAGTGCCGATGAGAAAATTAATTGTTTCATTTATTTTGGAAAGGAAACTGATGTCTGTCTAATCTGTTTAACTTAAGGCATTGGGAACCAAGTTGTTTCATTAGGGCAAAGAAAGGCTGCTGTGCCTCTGCCAAAGAGTAATAGGGAAACAGCTTCTTTCTCCATTTTTTCTTACTTTTAATTTACCATGCTAAATTGAAAAGACCACAGACTTCAGATTCAGAGAGCTTGAGATCAAATTCTGCCTCCCTCACTTACTACTTATGTTATCTTGGTCAAGTCACTGAATCCCTCTGAGCTTCAGTTCTTTTACCTGTAAAATAAGGGGACTGGACTAAGATGGCTTCTGAGGTACCTTCCATAACCAAATATCTCAGCTTTTAAAAATAATTATATAGTGATTTAGAGAGAGAGGAGTAGTGACAACCAGCTAATCTCCGGCCCCTATTCTGATCCCAGTATATTTAACTCTAAGGAATG
Source organism: Gracilinanus agilis (assembly GCF_016433145.1). Classification (NCBI taxonomy): domain Eukaryota; kingdom Metazoa; phylum Chordata; class Mammalia; order Didelphimorphia; family Didelphidae; genus Gracilinanus; species Gracilinanus agilis. The sequence continues at coordinate 120,061,167 of NC_058131.1, read as the reverse complement.
GTTGGACGAGCCAATGACTTCTCTCCAGTTCGGTGAGGTTATTCTAGTAGGAGAATAAATTCCTTGAGGTCAAAAAATATTTAATTTTTGCCTTTGTATTCCCTGTGCTTGAAAAGAGTAGGTTTTTAATAAATATTTGCTGAATTGAATTCCAGGAATTAGGATAGCATAAGGAGAAATAAGAATTGGTACTCTCCTGCATGTCATCACTGTGCAGGGCAAGGCTAGAGATCAATACTCATCTATTACTGCCTCCTCTTTTTCCACTCCCCACCCCTTTCTACCTCAACCCTCTGGAAAAGTAAGAGGAAAAAAATCAACCCATTACCACAGTGTTGAAACAACATTATAATGGAAAGAGTTATAATACTGGATTTGGAAAGAGACAAGCTGTGTTGGAATCTCAGCTTTGCCACTCACTACTTCTGTGAATTTTGGCAAATCTCTTCACTACTCTGGCCCTTGGGTTCTTTATCTTAAAAATGAGTAATTTGGACTAGAATTCAAGTGAACCTTCTAATTTATGTCTATGGTCCTTTGCATGGTGTAATGGAAAGGGAACTGTTAGAGGACATTAATTCAAATACTGTATCTGCCAACACTTAGTATTGGTGTAGTCTTGCCAGATCACTTATGCCCTCTGGGTCTCAGTTTCCTTATCTGTAGGGACTGGACTAGACAACCTAATAGCCTTTCTAATGTTAGACCTCTAATCATATTGATGCCAGGTTGCACTCTAGGCTAGTTGGATGCTTCCCAGAACCTGCAGTGAAGAAACCTTTAGAAAAAATTCATATTGAGTAACAGTTGACCAGTAAGTATTTTTTTTTCTCACAACTTGTTTATTTTGCCAGATTTTATTTTCTTGATTTCCCATAAGAAACTACTTGACTACATCCAGGATACTTGTGAAGTGGACCATCTGAAGAGGAGATTGCCTGTCATTGTTTACCTTCTCAGTCCAGTTTTCCCACATAGATGTCTTAACAGAAGTGCTGTGTAGTATGATTTTTAATGAATTAAAATTAACTTTGTTTTGTGATATATCTAGAGAAAGAACTGTGGGAGTAGAAATCCAGAAAAAAGTATGACTTATCACTTGTCTGTATGGGTGTGTGATTTGGGATTTTCGTTTTAAAGGATTACTCTTTTACATAAATGAATACTCTGAAAATGGGTTCGAGTGATTATGTATACACATACAGAGAGATACGTGCTTATATATGTATGTACGTATTACCCAGTGGAATTGCTTGTCAATCCAGGAGGTGGGAGGGAGAAAACATGGGACTCGGTTATCTAAATGACAACCCTCTAGATTGGTTATCTAAATGACAACCCTCTAGATTGGTTATTTCATCAGCTCTGATAGGTTAAATGATTTATATGCAGATGATTCTCATACTTTCTAAATTGGTAGGGAACATGGAGACTATCCAGTCCACAATAAGAAGTTCTTTTAAAGTATACCCATGGGTCATCATCTAGCCTTTAGTTAAATGATTCAAATGATAGGGAGTCTTCTATCTCTGCATGAATTTACACTTTTGGACAGTGTAATTGCTAGGAAGTTTTACCTTTTTCACTCTGCAATCTAATTCTCTGCAACTTTTAAGCAATGCTCCTATTTCTCCCCCTGTGTCCAAGTAGGAAAAATCTGATCATTCTTCTATATGACAATCCTTCAAACCTTCAAGGAAATCTGTCATATCCTAAATCCTCAACTATAGATTTAAAGCTGGAAGGGACCTCCACAGGATTCTTTTTGGTGCCTCCTTTACATTAATTTCTCCTGTTCATTTAATTGATTCTTCCTTGATATGGTTTCCAGTCTTCTTACCATCCTGGTTGCCCTCTTCTGCATATGCTCACTTGCCAGTATTCTTCCTTTATGAAATGTGGAGTCCAGAACTGAATATAGTACTTCAGATATCATCTGACCAAAACAGAACCCAACAGATTGATATAATTATAATATTCATCTCTGAAAGAGTCAGAGGTCTAAATGAACATTCCTTGTCAATTCTCCCAGAATATCATCTCACATGGGACTGCAAAAATGTGTACTTACATAAAGATACTCCAGTTCGTTGAATAGTAGCAAAATTTTGTGGGCAAAAAATGTGCCTCAGTTCTCATAGCTTAGGTTCTAGTACTGCTTCTAACTCATCTTGACTGTGTAGGTCTGATCAGGCAGTTAAATTCTCAGATCCCAGGCAAATGTTTAAAAAAAGAGAGAAAAAAAAGAAAAGACTAAATCAGGGGCAGTTAGGTGATTCAGCAGATAGAACACCAGACCTGGAGTCAAGAAGACTCGGGTCAAATCTGGCCTCATATACTTCCTACATGTGTGGCCCTGTGCAAGTCATTTAATCCCAATCGCCTAGCTCTTACTGCTCTTCTGCTTAGAACTGATACTTACTATTAATTCTAAGATAAGAGGTAAATGTTTTTTTAAAAAGGACTAAATCAGAGTAAGCACTGATAAGCATCTTAAAGAGAATTTTTAAAAGAGACTTCTTCAATGCGGAATTCTCTATACTAAAGAAATCACAAGTCTCATCCAATCTCCTTCTCCCCAAAAAGTTCCCATTTTGATAGCCATTGGTGTAACCAATCTTAGTTTTTCAAAAAGGAAAATGAATTGGTAATTTTCCCACTTTTTCTATTCCTTTAGAAACTGAAGACTTGCTATTGCTTGATATTTCTCTTGACTCATCTTCAACTTCCTTTCACTACTCCTTACCCCGCCCTAATCACTATGCCCAGGTCAAGCACATCCTCCTGGAAGCCCTTGTTATAATGGGAGCAGAGGGCTTCTTGTCCCTCCTCCCCATCTCCATCATTACTAGTTGTCCGATCCCAACACTCTTCTTGGGAAGCAGCCTCATCTCATGTCCAGGAAATGCATGGAGTTTAGTGTTTGTTTGCTTTTTGGCTGAAAGAAAAAAGGATCTTACTTCAGCTCTGTGAATTGGGAGACCCATATGTGGCATAATGGATAAAGTCCTAGTCTCAGAGTCAGGAATTCTGACATACTACTACAGACATTTACTAGCAATGTGAGTAGGCAATTCATTAAAGCTTTTTCAATCTCAATCTCCTCATTCGTAAAATAAGGATAATAATAATAAGCACCTTACAGACTGTTGTAAGATCAAATAAGATAATATGCATAAAACATTTTGCAAAAAATTAAAATGCTGCATGTTATATATAATATAAATGCTAGCTATTATTAATAAGTTAGCTAGGTAAGAAGTGGCAACTAAGTGGAGCAGTGGATAGGCTGCTAGTTCTGGAGTCAGAAAAATTTCTCTTGGTGAGTTCAAGTCTGGATTCAGATATTTAGTGGTTGTCTGATCCTGGGCAAGTCATTTAACCCTGTTTTTCTCAGTTTCCTCAGATGTAAAAATAGCTGGAGAAGGAAATGGCAAACCAATCCAGTATCTTTATGAAGAAAACCCAAGAAGGAGTTACGAAGAGTTGAACGTGACTGAACAACAAACAACAATGGTGACATAGTAGATAGTCTGTCTTAGAGTGATGATGATCTGAATCTGAATCCTGCCTTAGATATTTAGCATCTCTGTGACCCTGAAAAAGGTGTTTAATCTCTTATCTATATGGGAAAACTGGACTGAGAAGGTAAACAATGACAGCCAATCTCCTCTTCAGATGGTCCACTTCACAAGTATCCTGGATGTAGTCAAGTAGTTTCTTATGGGAAATCAAGAAAATAAAATCTGGAAAAATAAATAAGATGTTTAATTTCTTGTCCTCAACTGTAAAATGGGGATTATAGTAGTACTTTAATCAGATTTTTTGTGAGGTTCAAATGATATAATATATGTAGAACTTTGCAAAACATAAAACTTTTTATGAATAATTCTGTGTTTGTTTTTATCTTTCTAATAGCAAGAGAATAAAAAAAGAAGGGAAGAGGAAGTCAGTGAGGCATTTTTGTTCCAGGTTCCTCATTCTTGGTAGAAATAAAAGTCCTCAATTTTAAAAAGGTTTTAAATTCAGGTCTGGGAAGAGGGCGAACCAGAAGCTGCAAGACTCTGCTTTGTTGATCATGGCTGAAGATAGCAGATGATTTTAATGGAAGAAATGGTCAATGCCTTAGATCCTCTGAAGGAAAAAAATGACAAGAAGCAAGACTAAGTTGAGAGGCATCCTTATGAATTTACAGTGAGAAACCTGGATCCATACAGTTCCTAACTCTCTGGAATCTCCTTCCTTGTCTTACCTCTTCCCACTGAAGATTTTTTCCAGCTGGTTCCCCTGTGACCAACTAAGGCAACTACCATCAATGGCTTAGATTTGGATGAATCTTTATTTCCAAACTGCTTGTTAAATGTAGAGAGATGGAGTCCCCATGTGCATGGTTGCAATGAGAAATATGTTTCTGAAATCTAAAGTTGGAACACCAAAGGAGATTTTGTTTGTTTCCTTAGAAATAATGGTGGTTCAGTTCTATTTGTACAGTACAATGTGGGCTAAACACTTATGTGGGCTGACCTGAGGACCTAATCACCATGTACTATGTTGTTTCTATTGGAAAATATGAATGGGCTGTGTTCTAGTTCTTTTCAGTTTAGTTGTTTGGAACTTGGAGCATAAGTTAGGGACTACATTTTCTGATAAAATAGAATGCTAAATTGTGCCATATATGCAATTAGAGAATAGGTTAGCATGTAATAAGGTGCTAATTGTTTGTTACCAGGAAAAAATACAAAAGGAATTAGAGAAGATGAATGTTGTCCTTCCTGTGATGCAACATGATATAGTACACAGAGCACTGAGTTTGAAATTGGAACCAAGGCTCAAATCTTAGCTTGGAAACTGATTCCTTGTATGGTTTTGGTCAAATGATATAACTCCCCCTAGGCCTCAACTTACTCATCTATAAAAGAAAAGTGTTCATTTAGATGACTTTTAAGATCCCTTCTACTTCCAAATCTATGATTCTATAGGAACGTAATGCTACTGGCCCATTATCAGGAAAACCTGTGCTTTAAAAGTAGCAAGGGACTGTCTAGGAGGGGGGCATGAATTTTTTGCCAACCTATTCATGTTGTTCTACTCCAGTCCTTCCCATAGTTGACCTTAATGAGTTTCTGAGGTCATAGGATCATAGATCTAGAGCCTAATTCAATCTCCTCATTTTACATATGATAAAAAAGAAACCCAGAGAGATTAAGGAATTCCTTCAGTGTCACACAGGTAGAAGAATTTGATTTGGGGGCTCCTGATTCCAAAACCAGCATTCTATCCATTATCTCACATGGTCTCTCTTTAACTGATATTGTGTTGCTGACCTAGAAACCATCTATGACCATGGAATGGAGTAAACCTCACTGATTCACAGGGAGTTGGGAGCACATCCCTATTCTCTCTCTTTTCAGTGTTTAATGGTCTTAAGTGGGTAGCTGGCCATTGACTCAAAGAGTCAACAGTTTTGAGAAAAAGGATTGGCATCAAAAGGGAATAAGAAGAGAAAAAAGATGTATACATGCATACATATTTTCAATAACTCTTGGCATCAAAATCAGAATAAAGAATGCTCAAGCATTTTTTTCCCTTTCCAGTCACCCATGCTGCCTTTGTATCCTTCAAGGGCAGCCTGGATTCACATGTTATCTACTTTTACCTATATAAAAATGATGGTGGAAGTAATGGTGGTGGGTTTGGAGTACACTTGATTTTATCCTGGGCTCTACATTCCCTAAGGAAGATCCTGCTTATGCCTACTGGGTTAGCTGATCTTCTCTCTTCTACCGAGTTGATAAGGAAGGTGTCAAAAGTCTTAGAGTCTCCATTACAGTCCCATGTTACAGAAATAAGGAAGGCGCCAGAAGGATTTGCCAAAGATGCAGCTCTCACAGACGTTGTGACACAGTCATTCTATTGGGTATCTACTGTGACTCAAGACCTCTAAGAGGTTTCAGTACAGTACTGTATGTGATTCATTCCAGGGAAACACACACACACACACACACACACACACACACACACACACACACACACACACACCCCAGAATTATTTAAAACAAGATTTATAAGGAAACCCACCTTAGTTACTGTACTCCACAGAGACACTGCTTGACCAAAAAGAAGTCTATCCTGACTCCTTAGCTATCACTCTGGTCAACACACTTCTGTACTAAAGTGCCACTTTAGAATTACCAGCACCAAAGTCTGGTCTAACTCCTGCCTTTTTTGTAAGCTGGGTACAAGCAGCTTCAAAAGGGGAGAGAGGCTGGTCCTCTTGTCAAGGTTATTGACAACAGCTGCTGCCTTCCTGCCCTATAAATCAATTGTCCTTCTTCCTAATTGTAGTAACAGAGGTGGCTCTCAAGTTTCCCTCCTCTTGAGCTTCCTTTTCTTTCCTCTTTCCTTCCATGATCAAACTGCAGATTCACTGGAGAGATATTTTTTCCACTCTCTGCCCACCATTTCCCCTCCCCCCATCCCATTGTGCCTGGAAGACTCTCAAAGTTGGTGGCCCTCTGCTGATCCTAAAGACAGCCTAATGATTACTTGAAGAAAAAAATACAGTTTGAAATAACTTTTAAGACTGGACCACTCCTAATGCATTGTGGCAGATTAAAGCAGAGTCCTGAGAGCACTGGAACCTATTACCAAAGTCCATGACTTATATAGGTCAATGTAAATAAGATCCTAAGGATAAAAGGTTAACTTTTATTGTGGGTGAGGTATCCAATTTAAATGGATGATTCAACAAGCCATTGAAGTTGGGTTGTTTTATTTTTGATTGAATAAAGGCCAGTAGGAAGTGGTGATGAGTAAATGTTGCCCTTAGTTAACAGGTAGTTAGTTGAACTTAGGAGGATTTTGAGAACTGAGTAAGGAGGCTAGAAGAGACGTCCACTATGCTGGCTAATACTTCTTAGGGTTTGGTTTTGTAAGGCCAGCACATAAAAGGTGCTTTATTTCCTCCTAGGTATTTTGCCTGAAATTGGGATATGATGTTATAAACACCAGGCAGACTTCTTGTAGATATAACTGAGATAATTTATTCTACCCAGTCCCCCTCTTTTCAGTTATTCTCTCTCTCTCTCTCTCTCTCTCTCTCTCTCTCTCTCTCTCTCTCTCTCTCTCTCTCTCTCTCTCTCACTTTCTCTCTCTCTCTCTCTCTCTTTATCTCTCTCTTTCTGTCTTGATCTCTCTTGGTCTCTCTCTGTCTCTCTATCTCTATCTCTCTGTCTCTGTCTCTTGGTCTGTCTCTCTCTTATTCACTGTCTCTGTCTGTCTGTCTCACTCACTCATATGCATGTCCCTTTTTACCCCCCAATCGGGAGGAAGTGATTACCTTAATTCTTCTCTTAAATGTGGCACTTTGTCTTTTGGTGATGACTGTTATTTATGTATTGATTTACTAATAGAATCTTATTAAATCCTTAGCAACTATCATTTTTATAATCTTCCTCAGACCTATTTCTGTCATTAAGAAACTGAAGTTTTAATCCAGGTTATGTAATTTTTCTTCTTTTTTTATGTACTTTTTTAAACCCTTAACTTCTGTATATTGGCTCCTAGGTGGAAGAGTGGTAAGAGTGGGCAATGGGGGTCAAGTGACTGGGAAGTGTCTGACGCCAGATTTGAACCTAGGACCTCCTGTCTCTAGGCCTGACTCTCAATCCACTGAGCTACCCAGCTGCCCCTTATGTAATTTTTTAATGTCCTGAAAACATATTTAAATAGCATACAGACTGGGTTTTAAGCAGAGATATAAAATATTTGTTTTCTCCTTATATCCATCATCAGGAAAAAGAAGAATTATGCAGAAGCCCAGGAGGAAGAAAAAAATGAATACCAGAGAAAAGTAGAGACTAAGTAGAAAGGGATTTTGGAAAGAGGGTGAGAATGCAAAGAAAATAAGTAGTAGAAAAAGCACTGGATTAAGAGTATGAAGATCTAAACTCCACCTTAGCTATTCTACTAAAAAGAGAGTTGATTTTGAACATTTCTTTTTATCTTTCTGATCTGCTGTTTCAAAGATTCAGAGCATCTTAAAATTTGAAATGTGGAAAAGAACTTAGAGGCTATCTAGTCTAACCCCTCTCTAAACTGATCTGCCACTAATACATACCAGATAAGTTTCCACTTTGAGACCTCCAGGAAGGGAGAACCCACTAACTTGCTAGGCAGGTCATTATTGGTGAGTGAACCAAATTTTTATAGGCATCAAACCTAAAATGGACTCTTTATAAATCTATCCAACATTTCTGATTCTATTGTCTTGGGCCAAAAAGAAAGTCTAATTCTACCTCCACATGCTAATCCTTCAGGAATTTGGAGACACTGAAGGTGTTGCCCCTCAGGCTCCTCATTCTTTCTTACTAAATGTACCAGGTTCTTCAATGGATCCTGAAATGACAAGCCTTTGTGGCCTTTCACCATTCTATTTCACCCTCTGGATTATCAACATCATTTATAAATATTGATGCCCAGAATGGAACATGGTATTCCAGATAAGTGCTAACAAGAGCAGAGTACAAGGAGATTATCACTTCCCTATTCCTGGAAGCCATGTCTATCTTACTACAACCAAAAATTGTATTTTTTTTGTACACTGCATCTTGAATGGATATTGAACTTGTAATCTACCTACTAAAGCCTTCACCAAAGCTTCTTTAGACAAACTGCTTTCCCCATCTTGTACTTATGAAGGTGATTTTTTTTGTTAAACTTAAGTATAAGATGTTACATTTACCCTAAGTCAATTACTTCTTATTAAAGCCTGTCTAACACTCTAACTCCATAAACAGAATGTGTTCCCTCCTTCCCTCTTCACCTCTGCCTCCTGGCTTCCTTAAAGTCTCAGCTAGATTTCCAAGGAAATGTCTGTTCCAATTTCCCTTAATAATGTTAGTTCTTTCCCTCTGAGATTATCTTCAATTTATCCTGCATATATCTTCTCTCTCTCTCTCTCTCTCTCTCTCTCTCTCTCTCTCTCTCTCTCTCTCCATTCTTA